>NW_028288706.1:2297500-2397500 GCF_059628265.1 Tinamus guttatus | reverse complement strand
GTATCTACATATATATACACATATACATGTGTGTGTATATGCAATCCATAGCCTTCATTATGAAGGGACCAGCTGAAGTAATGCATGAAGGAAGCCCTGCTCGTGCCTCTTTACTGAGGATAGGGTGGGTGGTCTGGCTATTTTTTATGGAGGGGGGAACATTTGCAGGAGTACTTGAGCTGGAAGCGAATGGTGTAGCACAGCTCTCATGCGTTATGTAATGTGCATAGTGCAACTGCTTTTGTTGTCACTCCTGAGTTTATGGATTCACATTTTTTCTTTCAATCTTAAAGCATTGATATTAAGAAAGCAAAAGATTTCTTACTTAATGTAGTACAGGTAATATACATAGGCACTTTCTGCACGTTAATGCTGTCTTCTGGCATTTAGCTCAAAGGAAATATTTTCTGAAGTTAAGCTTCTCTTTTTTTCTCGTGTCAGGCTTCAAAATTATTTACTGTAAACAAGTTATTATAATTCAGTGTTGGCATTCAATGTATCTTGATATTGTGTTAGTCAGATTCCGCCTAACGAGATCTTTCTAATGGCACACAGCTTGTCATTCTTAATTTTCAATTAATCTTCATCAGGAAATCTGAGCTCACTCTGGAAGGACCTACCTAGTTCCAAGAAGTAGTTGGTAATGTCATTATAATGATACCGGTTGCAGTTCGAGTCTGAGAGGAAGGCAGACCTGGGGCAGTGTTCCAGGGGGCTGGGTGGTTCTTACTTTAATGCTTGTAAGATTATCAGTACCTCAATAGCAGGAATTGGCATTGATTGATCGCGGAGCACTAATTGTGTGTGTGTGTTTTGGGTTTTTTTTTTTTTTTTTATTCCTTTTTCCTGCTCTGATGTTAGTGATGCCACATTTTGATATGCACAAACACTGCAGCCTGCACTTCAGTAAAACCACTGCAACTATTGTAGCTTATTGTTTGCAAAGTGATATTGATAACAGTACACTTTATTCTTAAAAATGTCTTTAACTTTGAGTTTGGTAAGGGAAGTGTTCCCATTTAATAATGAAACATATTTAAACAAGAAAGCAGTAAGTGCTTCTATGAGTCCAGTTTCGTTTTGACATTTGCATATGCTGTTTTTTCCTCTCCTCTCACTAAAAGCCTGATGTGTCTGTATCAAGTAATGCCTTGTTTTATTTTGACAATTAGTACTGTAGGAGCTTTGAAAGATATATTATGCTAAAAACCTAGTCTTTTTTTAGCCTAGCTGAATATTCATTAATTTTGTTCTTTCTGATATCAAGAAATTAGGTCATGTAAAGCCATAGTGAGAAATCTCATTTTTGATTGAGCATTAGAACCATCTGCTTTGCAATTCAGACTACAAAGGTAGAATAAAACCTTGTGATCTCTAAAATGTTGTCATTTATTGGGCCTGTTGATTTTTTTTTTTTTTTTTTTTTTACCCCAACGACTACAGACCTATCAGGTGTTGGGAAGCTAGTGCATGTAGTCTCTACTGAGCTTTATAATCTAATGCATGATTTAATTGTTTGTGTATTATAATGCATTATGATACATAAACAAAATAAGATGTTTTCACCTAATATTTAGGTGTTTTCAAATTAGTTGTGTTTTCAAATTATACTCCTCGGATTTTGGCTTTGCGTGTAAAGGGAAGTCACTGTCTAAGAAAGTAACTGAAAATAAATTTATCACTAAGGAATAATGCACTAACAACTGCCTGAAGATACATAATCATCAGATTCTTTGCACCTGTTCATATGTGGAACAGTATTACTGTAGCATGTTTTTTTTTTCCTTCTTTTATACATATATATATATATGTATGGATATAGATTGCAGTGATAGATAACTGTTTGTATCACTGACTTTAAACCCTCCTAGTTTTGCCTTATCTCGGTTTGCATTCATGGGGTCATCACCCATGTATTTTAATCTCAGAAATATCAAAAATATACAGGACTGATATAGATAATATATTTTTAAGCCCTCATTTGCTTTATTCTTTATCTCCTTAACCATTCTATGTACGTGTGTGTGTGTGTATATATATATATATATATAAAAGTACATTTCCATATAAGAATAAACTAATCATATATCTCTTGGTAAAGGAAGCTGCCTTATTATTTCTGGTCATCTGGAGCTGTGATGTGGCTGCACTTCTGCTGACTGCAGTCAGGGATTCCTGAAGCACTTGGGGAAGTGATTAGGGAGTCATGATTGCTCACAAATTGAGTCTTTTTTCTGCTTGACACTGATCCTGTGATAGTCTCCCCACTTAATCCTCACTAGCAATTTGCCTATAGTTGCAGCTAACAGGAGGTGATTAGAGGGGAGTTGCCCACTGCCTTTTTACTTCTGTTGTAGTGGCATGTTAGACAGAGGCTAGTGAATCAAAGCTGTTTTCCTATTAACTCAACACCTCCTAATGCATTAGAGCCACTTTTATCTAATAACAGTGTTCAGCTTCTAGCACTATTTTAATGTTATCTGGTACTCCTTTGAAAACATCACAATGAGCGTTTTTAAAATTAGGGAACAAAAGCGGAAAGCAAAATACTCAAAGATTAAAGCAAATTAATGAAAGTAACAGGTCTCATCCCTCATCAGTAGATGCAGGGGACTGCAATTAATATTAGAGAACTTTGTGTCCCTGCATCCATGTGCAAGTAGACCCCCTATTCTGAAGACATCACTTTGTCTTGTGCTGGTAACAGGTGACTGATGTAATGCATTTAAAGTGACAATGTTCTGCACCTGTAAAGGAGAAGGACATCAAGGAAGGGCTCGAAATTAGAAGTTAACTTTATTAAGTATCAGTTACAGTAGTGAACAGTATGAGAGGCCTGAGTAAAAATTTGCAAAATATGCAGTACTACTTTATTTTGACTTACCTGCCAAGGGTATCAAAATTACTTGGCAGATATTATTTTGTTGGTATGATACAGATTCTTCAACTTGAAATTTATGTTCCTTGGCTTAAATAACCTTTAATTTACATGTTTAGTATTATGATGTACTTCAGTGATGGAATTCTTTTTTACATTTTTTTAAGCAACTATAATACTGGATTTAAAAAGCCTCTCTAGTGACTTACAAGTTTAGAAGTAACCAACAGCAGGTCAACTCGGGTTTGATTTTTGAGGTCAGTGAATAAACCTTTTTCCGAGATTCACAGTGTGTGTCAGAGACAGTGCACGTAAGGGATAATCTAAAGGCAATTTCTTGGCTCTGTAGAGTCTGCCAGTGGGCTAGATGTTGCAGGTATGTTTATATCACAGGTCTGTAACTGCGGCTACC
Organism: Tinamus guttatus; assembly: GCF_059628265.1. Taxonomy (NCBI): domain Eukaryota; kingdom Metazoa; phylum Chordata; class Aves; order Tinamiformes; family Tinamidae; genus Tinamus; species Tinamus guttatus. The sequence goes on along the minus strand of NW_028288706.1, from coordinate 2,394,210 downwards.
ATCCCAGTTAAGATAACAAGTTCAAGTGCAGAAATACAAAGGTGGCAGTTTACTGGCAAATCTCCTTAATGCATTAGCTGTAAGGTGCCCAAGAGCTGGCGTTTGTAGGCATGTGAAGTTTACCTGTCTCTGTTTATCATTATAACTTCCTCCTCTCCTTTCTGTTCTTGGGGTTCATTTTGCTGATAATGTAATTTAAGTACACTTTAATGAATATATTTCAACCGGCATTATTTAGATTATATGGTATGAAAAAGTTGTATTTTAATATGCATTAATGAAGTGAAATGTCATGCTAAAATGCGGGAAAACATCTACAGTGAAAGTGTTAGGGTCCGACTTACCTAGTGCATGCCGTAGTGACTTAGAGCAACCTCAAAAATGTCACCTGTTTCCTTATTTGATTTGATCTTATGGGACAAAAACAAGGAAAACTGCACAAAGTTTACTGCTGTTAGATGAGTGGGAAATTATTTGACCATATTTGACATACAGTATAGATACACATATGTATATATGGTTAAATAAGTGCATCCTTCTCTCCTGATACTCTGTCCAGATATAAAATGTAAAGGCAGAGTGCCATAGCATCTGAATTGGTCTCAATCCTACCATGTATTTTGTAGATACATCTGCAAATACACTTTTTTTTTGTAAACAGTAAAGGTGACTTAGCTCTACACAGAATACTACTTTCAAGCTCAGACTCTTGGTATTTTTTTTTGAGGAAAAATAAAAGGTCTGGGTAAATCCTAATGCCAGGGCTTTGGCTTTTACCTCTTGTTGATTGCCCAGCAATAGCAGATAGGACAGGAACAAGGTCTGCATTACGTCACTCCAAAATAATAGTTTTTATTTTTTTATTTCAGATATTGCTGTTGTCCTGTCTGTTTAAAACAGAGCTGCTCGCTACAACTGTAATTGTAATCAAGGACCGTTAAAAAGGATGCCACCCCCAAAATCTTAATGGTCTCTCAAATCCTTGGAAGTCCCAGGTGGGGTTGTTGGGAGACCTGGGTTGTAGCTGAATTCTTCATTGGATTCTATTTTGTAGGATATTTGTCAAGCAGGAGCTGCATTATCCTCTGTCTTGTCTATGCATTGTCTTTTGTTGCTTTTTCATATGCCGCTTTTCCCAATGCTGGGAAAAGGTACCCCCGGAGTTTGCATGAGGAAGCCACCTAAGAACATTTATCAGTTGTCTTCTGTGCTTGGGAACTGAGGAGTTGAATAAACTGTTTCCTGTCATGTGTTAATTTGTATTTTTTTTCTCTATCTGGAAAAACTTAAACATTAAAAATGAGATACATTCTATTGTAGATTAACTGTTGGGTTTCTGGTATTACAAAGGTAAGAGAAAATAACCTTTCAAAAGTGTGAGTAAATTGTTTTGAATGTTTTTGGAAGGTGCTAGATGCAGAACCCCTGACGTGTGTGCCCTGTTGCTGTACAGCGCTGCCAGACCAGGCATCTGTCTGTGCGAGCTGGGGTCTCTTTAACCTACAGGCCGTTCTGATGGGGTTTGCTTTAGTTTTGTAAGAAGCGTGCCTTAGTGGGAAGGGGAAATACTGCCAGTTCCTTTGCTAAGTAACGCTGAGCAACAGCTCCCAGTTCCTATTCTTCTGTGGCATTTTTATAAAGAATGCAGGCCCTTTGATTTTCTGAAATGCTGCTGAATTAGTCATGTTTTCATGTCTTTTTTTATCAAACAGAAAGATCCACAGTTATGCAAGCAAAAAAACAAAGAAACAAAACCATGAACTTTTAATCTCATGAGCTTTTGCCAAAGCAGTGTCTTGAGGTTTTTTTAAACTTAATAAAATGGGTTTATCAAAAAGTAGAATTTTGTATCATGCTAACAGGCCTGTTTTGCAGCGTTGGATCGACCTCCTTTTTCCTCATCTTCCCGTTCTTGGAGGACTCGAAGTAATGAAAGTTTTTAATGGAAAAGTAGCACCACTTTTAACTCGTTATTGTACAATATCACTGCTTTGGAATGGGGTCCTTAAAGATTGTTAGTGACTCTAGTTAAGGTGAGAAAACAAAATGTACAAAATGGATGAAATCTGAGTGTGTTCAGATGTAACAGCTTGTGTGTATTACCCAGGGATGAATCCTGGGTTGGCCATTACAGGATGTGTCCCTGTCCTCTGGAGCCTCTCGCCTTGTGCCTGGTCTGAGGTAGCACAGTGTTTTCCTGCGTGCTGTGATATCCCACATTTCGTTTAGATTGTGGCTTTCTAAACCCAGGCAGGCCCTGAGGCCACATCCTGAGTCCGTGTCTAGGCCTGGACTTAGGGCCTGCAGTCACCCTCTCCTGCCGCCTCTGGAGAGGAAACCAGGTATGAGAAGCAGAAGAGGGACAAGGACTGCACAGGGATCTGCAGGTTGCACCTGCAGTGTAGCCAAGACCGCAGAAACTCTTGGACTAAGAGCAGCACTGGTCATGGCTACAACACTCTAAGTTCCTGAGGTGTTTGGTGGTAACATACACTTCCTCTGACTTGTCTTTTGGTGCATCATCTGTGCGAAAGTGTGAAATCTGGTGAGGTGGGTGGGAAGGAAGGAGAGCCTGGTCTGTTACTTTCCAGATGAGAAAATTTGGTTTGGTCTCCAAGAGTGATGCTAAATTGTCTCTCCTGAAGAGCATTGTGAATAATACAGGTAACAAAAACTAATCTGTGACCTTGACATTTCTTGTGCTTCTTTACCTTCAGTGGTTAGACATTAGTGTTCCTGACATGACTTGCGTGTCAGGTGTCTTAGGGTCTTATTTCTGACAAAAAAAGGCTTAAAAAAATCCCACTAGAATGAACAGCTCTATTGCTGAGGCCCTGGCTGTGGTGAACCCTCAGTGCCGCTGCTTTAGCAGAGCCACGGTTGCGTTGCTCCTCCATGTAAAACAGTAACTATCTCAGCTTCAGGAGTGGAGAGAGAGAGCTTTGACGACTCCATAATTGATGTGACTGAGAGCAAGGCTGATATTCTGGGTGAAACTGGGATATTTTTCTAATCAGCTTTTAGAGAATTACTGCTCTTTCCAGCACATCCTTAAAAATATACTAAGGTAGAGCATTCTTCGCACCTCTTCTGTCCTGCTCTCAAAAGAGCTCCACAAAAGGCCGCTGAATCTTCTCAGATATCTCCCTGTCCTGCCCTGGGTGGCTGGCTGCTGCTTCAGGATGAAGCAGGTATGGGATCCATGCCCCCATCTCCAAGGAGGGAATAAGGTCACCCTGCAAGTTGCACTGCCCCCAAGGTAAGGCTCATTGAAGTAAATCATGAAACTCATTGGGGTTAAACTAAGCCATTTTCTTTGGGGTTATTTTAACCCAGGTCCAATTCCCAGTCCTGTTCACTTGTGCACGAAGGCTGGGGTCAGGTCGTGCGAGAGGGCAGTGCAGAGGTGGCCAGAGAGGCTGGAAGGCTGGGGCCGCCTTTCAGAAATAGTCCCTTCTCCTGGGAGCTGATCTCTGAACTATGGCATTAATCACAAGAAAAACAAGAAGGGTAAGACATTTACGAGTACCTGAATAGTTCCGCCACGTTTGCTTTCTTTAGGGTCCCTGCAAGCCTGTGGCCGGTGTGTCATGGCCAAGAAGCCTCAGTGGGGCCACAAGTTTCAGAGGCAGGGACCAAATTACAGGGAGGCGAGGGATGAGATGCTTTTCATAAAGCGTCTCTATCTTCATTCACTTCAGATAGATGTTGACATAAACTATAAAATGTAATATCTTAATGATTCATGGAACTTTTCTCTTTTAAGAAGTAGAACTGCTTACCTACTCAGCCCCTCTCATTCTTGCCAAGTTCTCTACTCAAATGTCCAAACACTTTTATGAATTTTGAATTTCTGTTTAAATAATATACAGAATCCCCTGAGAAGAGGGAAAATTGGCTTTTCCCAGCTGACAATCCATTTTTACCTCAAAGTATACCGTGTTTTCAGTGAAGAAAGAGAGAAAGGGAAGAAAATATATTTACCCTTTAGGTTTCTACTCTTTAGGCTTTAACACAGCGTATCGTAAAGAAGCGGTTATCTTCATAAGATTATGAAAGACTCATCTAAGAAGACAGAAAAGTTGGTATAATCATAAAAATACTCTGTTCACAAAGACATTGAGATCCAAATTTCATATCATTGCTGTATCTATTTTCGTACAGTGCTAGAAGACATCAGTTTGCAGCGGGCTATCAAAGTGGGAGATAATTGCACCTAAAAATGCCGTCTGCCTTTTCTTTAATACTGTGTGAAAGCTGCTTAGTTTCAGAGGTTACAATAAGTCATTGTTTTTCTATAGGCAGAATAGGAAAAGGGGTGCATTTCTGTTTTCCTGGAGAACTTCTATGATAACCGTTTAGGTTGCAGCAGACTTTAGAAACTAGGCAATGTAGAAGCTATAGGAAAAAAAATCCTTCATCTTCATCTTTAGGAAGAAAGCTTCCTAAATGTAACAGGAGCATAAGTCAGGTTTCAACTGGCAGAAGAAACCAAATGTTTTTTACTTCTGTGATGGCCTGAATAGAAGTGTCTGGAGTAGCTGGGAAACAAACATGAGAATTGTGTTGATTTTAACCCGAAGAAATGTGATCTGTAGAGAGAGCCAGGGGTAAAAGAAGAAATGACAGTGTCCAGTGACAGATATTTCAATATAAATGAGCAGTACTATTATTAATTTTCTTCCCCTTTTCCCCTTTCTTTTACACTAGATCTGCATGCAAATGATATTTTTATACCTGCTATGAGTGGACAATACAATGGGGATATGCAGTTCAGAAAAATGATTGTATTGAATCTACCCAGTGCATTAGAAAAGTCAGCTTTCTGTGCCTTGCTAGTTCTCTGTGTTGGTTTCATCAGGTTTACTTCTAATGTTGCAACTCAAGTTAGTAAAAGAAAAAATCCTGAGAGGGCTCGTAAAAGAACAGAATATGCATCCATCTCAAAGATCTGTAAGTTAAAAAAGATGAGGGTCTGGAAAGTTTTCTGGAGGAGGAATATCATACAGCCTTGCTGTCTTGTAGGTTCTTTCACAGTATTGTTCAAGATCTCTTTATATGCAAAAAGGCATACAGCTTTTATGTAAAGACATGATCTTATTGGTACTATAATTGAAACCTTAACAGTCTAAGGAAATAATTATTACTAGCACAAGCTTATTAAAAAGAAATTAAAAATAAACTCTTGCAGTATGCACACCATCTTGGTTTCTGCACAGTGCCCAGGTCTGCTCCTCGCTAACTAGCCATGGTGAATGGGTAGTAGCCCTGGGGACTCTCACTTCTGTACATTTGCAGGCAGAATCCTCTGTCCTGGCTTTTGAGGCCACTGCTACCAGGCAGGTCTTCCTCTGTACAGCATCTCTGTGTTAGACTTGTAACTACCTCATTTTAACAGATTAACAACATGGCACTATTTGCTATAAAAATTATGATTCTACATCACAATTATATAAGCAAAAAAGATAATATTTATGCCTGAGCAGCTTACGCTCCATATTTTAGTGAGGGCACAGCAGCAAATATCAGCTGCTTTTTGTGGTACTGAACAAAATGAGATTGTGTCAAGCCTCGCCTTTTCAGAGAGGTGGAAGCAGCTTGGAGCCAATATCACCAGAGAGGTTCCCCAAAACTGCGTGCTGGTGTAACCTGTTAATCCCTGGAGCCATTAAAGATCATGTTACCCAATGGAATTCTATTGTGTCCAGTCAGTCTACCTTGTACTTGTAGCATACATTTTCTATGGTATACTAAGAAACTTAGTTTGAGCAGTCACAGTGTTGAAAGTCACAGATGTATATTTTCATAAGCCTTTGTATCTAACATAGAATCTTAAATTTGTCCTTTCCTTCTATTTTGAACCTGAAAGCATCTTTTCCATACTGAAAAAAGCGTATCAGCTGTTGTTTTGGTTTGTTAGTGTTTTGGTTTTCTATTTGTTTTTTCTCATCCTATTAAGGTATTAATATTGATTATTTCTATATGAGGAAAATAGCTGTGTTTAGAGTTGTCTCTGGAGGTTCATAGAATGTTTCACGTGTGGTTTCAATCCTTACTTATTTTACATCCTTTTTTTTTTTTTCTTTCAGAAATCAGCTTTGACTTTAAATGAAAAGATCTTTCTGATACAGGGGGGCAATTATTTAGCAGTATGTTGAAACTGGGAGGCACATATGCTACACGTTCTCTGACTCCTCTACCTCCACCTCTGTTGTCCACAACATTAGGGTAACACAGTTAGATCTGCATTAAACAGCAAGAAAAGACTGTGAGTTGATGCAAAGTAAAATTGTATTGCCTCAGCCGTCTGTTCATTATGGAAAATGATAGCACAGTAAGTGCTAAAAGTAATAAACCGCCAAGCTGTCTGATTTGTCAAAGGATATGTTTAATTTGCTTTGTGTATGAGTGTTTGATTTTTCCAAGTTCATAGGCTTGGTGAGCACCTGACCAGAAACAATCTAGGAGTTTAATTATCTTATTCTGTTGTATTATATTACTGCACATCATCTTCAAAGTTGCAGTTCTGTGTGTGAATAAATATAATATGCAAAAATCTGAAAATTGTTCCTAGTACGATACCCAAATGGGAAATGGTGGCTTTGTGGTGTCATATTTTGAGAAATTATTTAAAGACACACAAAAGGACACTGTCACTCTGTTATTAATGTTACAAATTGTTGATGCTCTGTACAGTGTGTTTTTCTAATTAGAGGAATGCTAGAGAGTACCATTTCCATAATCGACATGGGAACAGAAACTCAGCAAAACTTCATGTATTTGCAGTGAAACTGCTCCTCAGCAACATAAAAATGGCTTTTATAACATAAAGGCTGTAATTAGAATAAGTCAAATCAGTTGGAAACGATTAAAGCCAGAACAGGCTAAGCTGCCTTCTAAATATTTGTCTGGAGATTAGCCCTACTCTTACAGCCCCTGAGAAGCATCTTTGATTTACTTATAATGCTTGACGTGGCAAAGATAATCCTGCAGAAGGCAAATGAACACAAATTTAGATGTGCTGTTGGGCTCTCTTTGTTGATTTGACAGGAGGCAGCATATTGGAAGTGATGTTGGAGAAATGAGTATAGGGTCACATTAGACAAATTGCTTAAAAAACCCCATGATCATCAATTTAAATTCTTTTTAAAACGTATTCATTCTTTGAAGCTTTTAGGATGCACTTTAGAAGTCCATGTGGAATAATTTTCTGCATGTCTATGCGACAGTTGATGCGAGTCTCATTGTATTTAAAATTATAGTCCTGAGATGGAACTTTTTGCATGTTGCTTATCTGACATCAGCTATTAAAATACAAGTAAAGCTTGGCAGGTATAAATTTGAAGAAGAAAAGAGATTATGTAAGAAAATCAGAAATGTTAGTATTAAAATCAGTTCATTGTGGAAGCATGGCGATCTGCTCTATAGAGCACATCTGTTTGCTTCTGTGCCTTTTTTGAAGCAAATAAACAAACACCCTAAATCAGACATTGCTTATCCAGTTTCTCCTCAGCACCACCTCTTTGCACTGTAGATAGCCTAAAAGGCAAAGAGATGCAAAGCTAATAGTTTGTTGACTGGAAATATCGACTGGCCGTTGCATTGGCTGCACGTTTAATGGCATTGACTGTTATGGAAGCCAGCTTGTATTTTAGTCCAGTGAAGATCTACGTGAACACTAAGACCTTTGATTGCACCTGATGTAATGGTATGAAGTGGTGAAAAGTTATTAAATACACAAAGCTGAATGATTTTAAACACATTAGACATATTAGTCAACTTTATGGCATATATCAGATTTGCACTCAATGTAGTTATCATCTCATTTGAAATCTCCACAGCACCCCAATTTTTTTGTTTAGGTAGTGAAAATCTAATCAGACTAATGTATTCTCTTACTGCATTTTAAACCAGACTGTTAAAACTCCTTTAACGTGCTAAAGTAAGCTTCAGAGAGGGTTTCCATTTCATCTTTATTGAGCTGAGGCTATAGCACTCCTTCCCTTCGCGCTGCAGTGAGAGGCTGTCAATAATTCAATAGCCATGGCCTTGATGGGCCGAGGCCTAACTTAGACTTTAAACAGAGCCAAGCAGCTTGTCAAAGTGTGATGTGCTGTCAATGCCTGCCTGATCTATACTGCATGAATTCTCCCTCCGTTCTTGATGCATCCCTGGGAATAAAAAGAAAGCAATTTTAGAAGCAGACCTAGTGGGAAGCACCTGTTTGTTTAGAATTTTTAATAAGGGAGGGTTGTGCTAATAATGAAGTTCAATGAAGTCATTGCACTTTTGCCAAGAGGAGCTATGCTAATTTCCTGTTAAATGCAATTGCGTTTCCAAGGGCTTTAGCAAAAAGAAATCCTGATATTTGTAAATATGCTGATGTCTTAGGGCAAGTTCACTGGGAGAAATACTTAATAGTTATAATGACAAGAAACTTTGCCTACTCCAAATTACCATTTTACATCTTTCAGTTTTATTGATATTGTACTATTAACAGTCAGGGTTGCAGTAATGGAAATCTTTGACAGCTATTCGTTTTTTTAATTTTTTTCCCTCAAACAGCAACTGAAGTGTATGATGCATTCATAACTCCTCCAAATGCTTTACACAGAATTTGCTTGTATTTTAAGGATTATTTGGAAGCTGAAAAAGGGCTTGTTTTTCTATTAAAACACTTAAGAGAAGAATGAGCTCATGTGGTAACCAGTTGCATTCTGCTTTCGCTTGCACTGCTTATATGCAAATGTAAGAGCAGAATTACATCTAAGATGTATTTCAAATGACAGGAAAAAGTTTCAATAAGACTTGAGAATATGTGCAAAAATAAAAAATTCACGTTATTAAATATGTAGCATTTGAATTTCAGCCCTTTTGTTGCTAAACCTCTTTTATGATTTACTGAGACTTAAAGAGAAAAGCTACATCACTAATATTGGTGTTAATGCATTGCTTTGGCAGTGTTGTCTTTACTAATCTCTCTCTGATGATTTCATATCTGCAAGAAGTTTTGTGGGACATATAAGTTCTCAGCCTTCAGGTAAATTATTAATACACGAGAGACTAATCGAAAAATAAATTAGGCCTTTTAAATCTTTTAGAAATGTTGAAACTTGGTGCTGGTGTATTTGATACATCAGGTTTCTGTAAAGCTTGTTGTATGCTTTAAGTAGTTTGCTCCTTTAGTTTCCTTCTTTCAGAAAGCTCAAGTTTCAAAGTTTGGTCTATGTTTATAATATTGTAGCTCTTAGCTCTCGCTCAGAGAAGCAAAACACATATCATAAAAAATGGTTGGTAATGTTTTTCAAATGAGATTTTATTCTAGAAACAAGATGCCCTTTCTTCACTTTCCCCATGTTGTTTGAGTGAGCTCATTGTACTTGGCTGTGTGGTAGAATAGTTGTATTAGTGCAATAGTTTTCATGGCAATAACCTTTTTGTTACAAAGATAGACTTCACAGTTTTTTGTAGTGTCACAGTTCATAACTAAAATCCACTTCTTAACACACAATCTCCCAAACAATCCATTAGTCTGGATTAATTGCATATTTTTTGACTTTCTGAGTGCATCTTTGCACAGAAGAAAGCAAAATAATCCATTTTTGCATTTGTATTTTGAGAAATGCTGTAGACCTTCATGCTGGATTGCCTTGAGTGGTGGGCTCAAGCCTGCCTGGGATGTTATGCACCACTGTAAGCTGAGCAGAACTGAGCTTGCCAGGAATACGAGGTGGGTCATGCTGTAGGTAGTGCTGTGTACAGAGCACCAGCGCTCCGGACGAATGGCGTTCTTAATGTTCTTGCCAATACACAAGTTTGGGGGCTGTCCTCGGGCCTGAAATATAGAGTTTGCACCCTCAGGTGGTTGTTTACATTCTAACTGCTGACCTGGGCAAGAAAATAAATGGTTATTTTTTTCTCAGAAAATCTGTAGAAGGATTAGAACGCACCCCTTATCCAACGGTTGCTTTGGGGTTTTAGACTGTCTTTGATAGGCGTTAAACATTAGCTACCTTTTGCTAATGTGATCAAAAGAGAGCGCGTTAGGTTTCCTGATACTGCCCTTCCATGCAGAACCATCCAAGCCTTGCAAATGGACCAAACTAGATGCGCTTTGGTGGAGGAACCTAGGTATAGGGCAGGTTTGAAAACAGGCTTGCTTATTGTACAAAATCATTAGAAGCTCTGTATCTGGGAAAAACGAGAAACTCGAATGGGTAGGTGAAAGTGAATAAAAATGAGGAGACTTGCAAACTGCTTTTGCTCCAGGGCTGGTTTTAATGAGCTTGTCCCTAATGAGTTGTCCCTGCAACTAGCTTCGGGCCTAAACAGATGAGGCAGGGGTTCTGCTAAATTTTTGATAGGATTTGCACTGGTTTTATGAGAAAGCAAGCGGTAGAGAGTGCAAAGTTGTGTCATGAATCTTTTACGAGACTGGATTGTTGTCCGTCTCGTCAATAGGGATTGTAAGACCTGATTGCTAATAGAAGATATGCCACATGCCTGTTGTACTGACAATCTTGAATAAATAAGGGAGCGTGCATGTCACGGAAACATTTGGTTTGTCAGGAACGGGGACTTTATGACCCAATATATGATGATTTTGAAAAATCATCAGGCATATTGAATTGGTTTATGAACGGTGGCGTTTGCAGTTAGGTATGGTCATTTGCAGAAGGGGACTGTGTTTGCATGCTGGTATCAAGGCTTACTTGGGACCATTGTGAATTTGTTTTACAGCAAACATGGATTAAAGCATCCAGTTATCATTTGATGTGTTATGTTCTAAGACTTATATTGCTAGATTGATTTCCTTTTTTAATTATATGGACTTACATTTCTGTTTTATTAGCAGTTTGCTAGCTCCAGAGGTAAAGCAGTGTTTTATGGAGAGTCTCTCAATGGAGGAGAAATTTTGAAGTTTCAAATGTCTATTGTTAATATAAAGAACTGTCAACAAAAAATATTTCTTATGTTTGGCTCACCAAGGTGCATTATTCCTGTTGTCTTAAAACGTTACCAAAACACTTGTTCGGCAGCCTTTAGTGCACGCAGAGAGTGCTCTTCTCATCCATGCTTGCGGATCCATGCGCTCCTGCTAATCGCGTGACGCGTTTCAATGGGTCTTGATTTCCTGCGCTGCTTCTAGGGATTTCACATCGAGCTTCTCCTATTCACGCTAAAGCTTAAAAGTTTCTCTTAAAGACCCGAAGTTTACAGGGAATGTTTCCACAATGCTATTTTTTTAGAGAGTGTAAGAAAAAAAAACATAATTTCTTTTTAAAGCTGTTGCTTAAATTGGCTTAGGTGGGTTTTTAGATGTTGAGTGTAGTTTGAATCCCTGTCTCATGTTCCAAACAGGTCTGTGGTGCAGGGAAGGTAAATTCATAAACTTGGATTTTACAAAGCTAAATTAAAAAGGGTAATTTGGGGGGAATACACATTAAAATAATCAAATTTAAAGAGTAATATCTTAGTTAATATTACATTTAGCAACTAATTAACAGCCATTTTGAAGATTGCAGTTTGTGGGTTTTTATTTAACTGTAAGTTCCTCTGAAGTCTTTACCCCCTTTTATCACGACTCTTTGCTTCTTGCCTCCTGCAGTGTCTGCATTTGTTTTTCCTACAGCTAGAAATTACATCCAGAAATGAGGCCAAGCAATTTTTGCTGAATATGTCAGATACATGGAGAATGAACAGGAAATGAATTGAGAGACATGGTGAAAACACCGCTCCATTCACTCAGCCGCTCTAGAGGGACTTTGACTGAAGGGGAAGTAAGTTTTCCATTACAAGAGCTTAGACTTTCCAGCCCTGTCTACAAATGAATGTTTGAAAAGGCTCGAAAAGAGAATGAAGGTTCAAAAGCAAACCTGGGAGAGAGGGGAGGGCTCAGCACAGATGTGTTTAATGCTCTCTTCAGAGGCACATATAAATTCTTTTAGTTTAAAAAAAAAAAAATCCAAAGAGTGTTTTCTCTTTCTCTTCTGATGGTGAGCTGCTTTCTGAAGAGGACTAAAATCATAAGCTTCTCTCACTGGCTTTGTGTACGGCTGCTCTGAGATTTTGAGCAGCGTTGGCGGCCGGGCCAAGCAGGGAAGGTGCTGCGTGCGGGGGAAGCGCTACGGCCGGGTCACACTCCTGCTTCGGGGGGAAAAACACTCCTTATCCGGATTAAACCCCCTTTTGGAGGGAATGATTAAAGAAAGCAAGCACCTTTGCTTGCCTGGTCCATCCCATTGCTGCTTTGCTTAACTTTTCATGGGTAAATTTATTGTCAGAGTCGTTCCTGCTGCTTTCAACTAGTGTGTGTGTGAGAGAGATGAAGACACTAAGTTTTACTTCCTTGCCAAGGTAGATAGTTTTCTAATATATATGTTTTTTCCCCTGAGATCCCAGTGGTGCATTTTTGATTGGTCAGCTGTGCATGAGATTTTCATGCCATATCTTCAATTTCAGCAGAAAGGAGGTGTGGGAAGCTTTTGCCACCAGTACTACAATGTACACTCTCTTGTTTTCAGAAAAAGAAAGAAATCTTCTCATCTTCCTTAATGGTTTATGTAAAGATATATTTTGATACCAGAAACACCTATTTTTTTTTTTAGAAGAGTTCACAATGCAAAGCCTTGCCTAAAGTTTGTCAAAGGTTGTCAAAACTCTTAGTTCTCTGAAGGAAAAAAAAAATGCTGCTTTTACAGGGCTTTGACAGAAACTAAGCTGGCTTTGAAAACAGACGTTTATTCCAAGATTGGATGAGGGCTGGTTTGTTCATCCCTCGGTTAAGAGAGGAGCAAGGTTTGGGTTTCTCAGATAACTTGAGTGTTTTACGCTTTGTCTTCCCCTTTGTGCCTTGTGAGAAATAAATAGCTGTTGTCTGCACCCTTCTGTCCTGGGACGCGCTTGTCAAAGTGACAACGGGAAAAACAACCACTCTACATGCGGTGCTGGTCTTTTTAGTCCCCTCCTAAATTAATTTTGGTGGTAAAAGATAAGATTTCTGTAAATTATCAAATTACGTTTGATTTAGAGGTGCAATATAAAGTACTGATTTGGCACTGCACACACTAACTAGGTTTAGTTTTGCTCTGTGATGAACTTCCCGTTGTCTTCAGTCAGGCAGTTCCAGTCAGCAGGGAAAACTAGTCATTTTGATGAGAAACACCCTGTTTCAGGAGGGACTGCAGCACTGGAAAAAAAATTCCCTCCTTTTCTCCCTTCTTGCAGTAAGTCGGTGTTGGTTCATCTTTCAGCTCCTCTGATTCCCTCAGCAGGCATGAGCTGGAGGAAAGGAACAGCAAGGATTTTCGTAGAAGAGCACTAGGTTATGTAGCTTATATGAATACCTACGGAATATATTTTTATATTCCATTTTAATAATACGTATTATCCTTCTATCATATTTTTGTCTCTGAACTTCAATAGTATTAAACACAGAAAGCATATGCAGTATTATAGGTAGTAAAATGTGTATCTGCTAGATTTTCTAGCTTGTTTTTGATTTAAAGCAGAATAATTTGGAAGTCATACATGATTTACCCAGCACCTAAAAGTTTTCATCTGTTCTAACTTTCCTTTTGTATGTTTGAAATGGCTTATTACAAGCTCTTGGACCGACAACATAGAGAAGTTGTTTCCCTATTAAGAAGGTTGGCCCAGCATGAGTGTTTCTCCATCTCCAAGCCATCTTAGTTCAGTGTTCTCATAGGACCTCTCCAGCTAATCCCATTATGAGAAATGCAGTTATTGTTTTTTCTACTCAAGAAATGCCCAGAGGGACTGGAAAATTCTATATATTTTTAAATGTTTGAGGGTCTGGATCATGGCCACCAGCCTCCTTCAGAAATATCAAAGAGCTTATTGATTCACTTGATAGCCTGAGTAAAGCAAGAACATAGGTAGATTTGTTTGAGTATTCAATCCAATTTCTTTTTTTTTAAGCCTGCCGTTCCGAGTGTTATTCATTGGAAAATGTCAGTTTTATGAAATACTGTGTTTGACAAAATACCATGTTTGAAATAACCTGGTGGTTTGAATAATGAAATGTAAAAGCAGGTTGTGATATCAGTTATGAAATCAGGTGTATTAGCAGGACTGCGCAATGCGCCGGGTGCCACCGCTCAGCCCACACACAAAGACCAAAGACTTTGCTCTTTCAGCTGCGACCACTGGCCAGGCCTCCTCCTCACCTCCCAATTCCCTAATCTAATCTAACTCTGTGGGGTTTATGGGGGTTCATTTAAGCAGCAGAAGCTGTGCTGTAATTGTTACATGTGCCAGCAGCGATTTGTACCATCTGGGTATGAAAAAAAGAGGCTAGTACTACCACAGAGAAAGATCTTTATTCTATTACTAAGCCGATATAATTCAAGAGCGGCTGCTGAGCAATTGGAAACTGAGAAATGGGCAGCTATGTAGCTACAGTGAAATGTCAGAGTATAATGAAACAAGGGAACTGTACTGCTTCGTGGTATGAGCCAAGTTACAAGCAGGTGGCAGCAGTAAATATGTATATAAATAACAATGTGGATGAAATGTCAAGGTTTCCAGCTGACTTTGTAAAGGCGTTTCAGGAATATTATACTTAGGGTAACAATGTAGTGTGACAATTTAATATAAATATATATAACTTTAAAAGGTGTGTATTTGAAATAAGGGTTTGAGTAAACTCAGGTTTTATCATAGTCTTAAAATCTAAATTCAGGCACTACATTTGTTGGAACAAACCAGTAGTTTGCAAAACCTCAAACTGTAATGCATGTTCTATGGTCCGCTTGCTTCATCTGACACATTTAGTCCGCATGTTAGTTCACATAATGAAACTCAGTGTTTCCACCTTTTTGAAAATGAATATAGGCTAAAGCAACTTGTCCATAATGATAGAGAACAAAATCTGGAAACCTGTTTTCCTCTCCAGTCTCTGCATGGAAAATGCAGTCAGGCTCTGTGGCTGTGACAGAAGATGTACAAAGACAGTGGGTGTAAGAGGGGACCCAAACTTATAAAACTTTGGGAAGTTATAAAAACTTGCAGTGTTATAAAAAAAACCTTCACAATAGAGAGATCAAAGAAGAAGAAACTTTTTTTTTTTCTCCTTTTTTGTATTCATGCTGTGGCGATTGATATCACCTTCTCGGAAAGAGCTCTTAGAGAGTCCAGTATAGAAGCAGGAAGATACTCGAAATATGTTTAAAATCTCTCAACCCAACTGTTCATAGTCAAGTTGTGACTAACTTAAATTGCTGCAAATTGAGTACAAAAAGTAGACAATAATGAAAATAACCTAATTATAGAAAGCCAAATGCATTAACAGATGCTATTAAAGAAGGCTTGCTTTTTTTCAGATTCAGATTCAGATCCTTTACAGAGCAATCACTAGTGTTGCCTTGGGCTCCATCATTTTCATTTCAATTGTGCATCCTGTAATCAATAAAGGAACCTAGTACATTCAAATTCTATCATCTTATAATCATCAGATCAACACAAATTAAACTGCTCTCAAATTAAACTTACTGATATTGTAGTAAATGAGCTACATTTGTGCCAAGAACTATGACATTTTGCTCAATCACTAATCATTTTATCAGCCGAGATACTTTTGAAAGTCAAATAGTGAAATTATAAAGTCTTTAGAGCTAGAGATTAGCTCTCGCCTAAAATAATTATACAGTTGGTGCTGATTGTTTGCAGACCATGATTGTCAAAATCAGCTTAAAACTGGTTGCTGAGATTTTGTACTAAAGCAAATCACCTTATAATGTATAGTCACTTAAGCACATCTGTTACATTGATGTATCACTGGTTTTATGGACCTGGATTAATTCCAGAGTAAACAGTGAGCACTCTGCTGAAAAGCTGTAAACATAGATACGAGTCATTCATCTAGAAACCCTTAAGCATGGTTTGCCAAGGGGCTAAGTGCCTCAAGTATTTTGTCCTTTTTTGTGTGTAACAAGGTCTAATATTCTGCATGCTAGAATATTGAGGATAATTAATATATTCCTCTCTCTCTCTCTCTCTACATATATATACATGTGATTAAATTTGTTCCCACTAATACAGAGGAGAGATCAATTCTAAACTTTTGCTCAAAAGTTATGAAGTGCTGTGAACAGGTTTTATTTAAAACTGAAATCTAAAGCTTTCCGAAATGGAAATCATGTACCCAACATGATGTATTTTGTGAAGTCAACCATTGCACTAGTAGCTCCTTTTGGAAATCGCATATGAGTCCATACATCTGAAGGTGACGCACAGTGGCAAAATTTATCAATTAAATTCAAACTATATTTATCTGGTTTTAGATTCTTTCCAACCATCTTAAAATCTTAAAACATCTTGGTTTAGAGTTGAACCTTTCATTTTCATTCCTTTTGTTCATTTTGTGACCTTTGCTTTGACACAAACAAGCTTGATAAGGATTAATGGGATTTTACACTTTTTTTTTTTCTCTCTCTCTGTATTCAGTTAGCCTAAATACATTACTATAAAGTAATAAATTAAGGTCATTTGTAGGGTACGGCGCTCGGAAGATCTCGCGATGTACGGGAAGAATAGGGAACTAAGGCATATGCCATATTAGGTAAAGAGCAACGCTTATTGGCTATATAGGCATGCTTCCGCCTTTGCTACCTTTATAAGGTCCAACCTGCGTATATTAAACGCCATTTGCAGCATCCTCATATTGGTGTCTGTGCTCTCTGGCCCAGGCACGGGTGGGACGTGCCTGGCCGCCTCGGCGGACGGAGTCGATTGCCAATGTCAGGCAACAAGTGGTGACCCCGACGTGATACTCCGAGGCGGCGGACCGTAGGCGGCGGACCGTAGGCGGTCGAGGGATCCGCGGATCATGGAAGGGATAGTCAAGGTCGTATTATCGTGTGCTCGTGAATGGGGGATTTCTATGAAATCGAACGCAGTTAAGAGCTGCATTGAGCGGCTCCTTGAAGAAGGGGCGGTTAACAGTGCCGGGGAAGTTTTATTCCCCCAGCACTGGCAGAGATGTACCACCGCGTTAACGGAATATGGTATGTCTAAAGGGAGTGCGAAAGATCTAAAGACATGGGGAGTGATACGGCAGGTCCTCCAGAGAGCAAGGGAGGAGAGGGAGACTTGGAGGGCAGCACGGGAGGCGCTCGGGAAGAGCGAAGCAGTGGGAGTGCAGACAGAGGCTGATGAACAGACCCTCTGCAAGCTTTCGATCTGGTGCAGAGAGAACGGGTTCAAAGCCGAACACCACCTAGTATTCAAACCCGATGTGAGAGCCAAAAGCAAAGTGGCCATCGGAGCCACGGCAGCCTTTGCAAGCACTTCAGGACCGGGACCGCCACGCCACTGAAAACCGCTGGTGTTTGGAGATCCATCGCTAACCCCCCCGCCAGTGCCTGCATCTGTGCCTGCACCTGCGGCGCCTACACTGTCTGTGCCCCTGCTTCCGCTTGTTAGATCGCCTTGAAAAAAGGAGAAAGCGGGGCTGGGGAAGAGAAGGCGAATGAGATCAAGGAAACTTATGTTGCTGAAGGCTTGATGAAAGCCAGGAGGGAGGTGCAGAGGAATTTGATCTGTCTTTAAAAGTGGGGGTTGAAGAACTGTAATGCTTTAAGTGAGGACGGAAACCGTTATTAGGGCTATTATTTCTATTTGCTATGTTCATCTCTATTATGTGTTGTATCCTTTGTATATTGATGCCGACACGAGGTATGGTTGAAAGGTGGAAATTTGTATGATCTGTAGAGTCATAAAACTATTGTGCAAAATAGGATCCAAGACCCTGAGAAAGAAGATGTTTGCCTGCCCAGGCTGAGCGATAAGGAGTGCGGAGGCGGCTGCCCAGCCAGGCTCAGAGCCGACCTCCTCCGAAAGCAGCTGAAGGCGGCTGCTCGACCGGGCTTGTAGCCAACTTAACTGCAAACATCCTCTAAATTAGTTTGAAGGTCATACCCAAAGAATTCCCAGTATGAAGCAACCAGAAATTTTGATGCGAGCGCTATATTCGCTGAATCATTTCATTCGTGGAGATGAGAACAAGGCACCAGTGGATAAGCATTGGGCGGTCGCAGCTATAGAGGATGGGCCCCCAGTTCTGGTCAGGTTCCCAGAGAAAGGGATATGGGAGTCTGGGTGGAACTTGGTAACCCAGGGAAGGGGCTACGCGGCCGTAAGACAGCAGGAGGTAGTGAAATGGGTACCCACAAGGTGGATAAGACCGAACCTCAAAACTCATGGCAACTATGAGCTTACCCCTACAGGAACAGCTGATGGGACGACCCCCACAACCCATACACCTCAGTGATGGAGGATTCGACTGGACCCCGACCTACTAAGAAAGCACCTTGTCCGGTTGAAAAGGAAATATTGGAGAATAGCAAAACAAACGATCGACATGGCAAGACGAGGAAGGGGTCTCTTTGCGTTATCCTGCTGATACAGGTTGTATGGAGTCGACCAGGAAACACAGAATCCTAGGCCCGACAATGGGCGAGAGGCGCATCCCATTATTGCCTCCCCACCGGGGTGGAAAAAAGGGGAAAGTCCTGATCTCAACCTGTGTTGAAAATGTCGCAGTTTGAAAGCCGTAGTGGTAATGGTGGGGGGGGGGAAGGAGGTATCAAAAAAGGTATCGGATTCACGAACAGTCTGTCAACTGCAGGTCCGATTGCCCCCCCGCAAACAAATAGTCGAGTTCACAAACAGTGTGATTTATTCAAGTGCAGCATTTACAAAGCAGGTTTCGATGTTAGTAAAGGAAATTCTCTACTAGAGCATGGGGTTTTTAGCTAGCTCTGATGTAGAAATATGCAATCATCACTCACCCCAGAAAATGGGAGAAGACGTCCAGTCTCGAGTCTCCTCGGGCAGCGTCCTGGCACAGGGGGAGGGAAGGGGGCTCAGCCTCTCGACTGACCCAGGAGTTACGATGAATTCTTCCCTCCAGACTTTTCATCCTTAGTTCACCTTTTATACTTTCTTTACATTCAGGTGGAGCTTGAGTGACTAAAGTCATACTTAATATTGTTGTTGATTGGTGGAAAAGTTTCTCGCTTTCATTTAAAGGTACAGTCAACCGAAAATCTAAAGCGCATGCTCAGTGAGGGGTGGTCGTACCTCGGAGGCAGGTAACTTCTGAGATGGAGGTACGGTTTTCACATTATAATGAGCAAAGTTTAAGCAAAGTTCATCATTTGCCACTTTTGCTGGCACAGCACCGGACTTGTTATCATATATCTCTCATTAGATAGCCACTGTGCAGCTTATCAACAGCCCAGCAAAGGGAGTGCAACAGAGTTTGGCCGTGGAGCTTTCATCCCGCTCCGTCCTCCGTTACTCCCTTTCGCAGCTGCGAGGAGGGCAAATTGCGTTGCCCAGGGAACCGTGGAGGAGCAGAGTCCGTGCATACCAACCATCCTGGAAGTGGCAACTGTGTAGCACCCCAAGCAGGCCTCTGTAATGCCAGAGCTGTGTGAGGCCCTAGTTTTCCTCTCAGTTCCTGCTTTCAAACAATTCTTCTACAAACGCTCCTTCCACACAATGCACTAACATGCTTTGCTTTTGTAAGTTTTGTGGCTTCGCTAACAGATAACGCTTTATGCAAATTAATGGCACGAAGAGCAGCAAATCTCACAATACTGCCTAGTGGGACAGTGTATGGGGAATCATGGTCACCATATGGGTCATATGTTGATGTGACATACTGCTCCCATCATGTGAATTTCACAGGGTACCTAGAGATAGTCACTCAGAAGGCTCAGAAATGGGAGAGAAAGATTACATCAGACCCCTCTGCCACCTATGAAAGTTATAATACAATAAATATAGGCAGAGGTGTGGGAAGATTTAGCTGCGGGGATGATGAAGGAAACAGGGAGTGGATTATACCCGAAGACTTGTTAGACACTCAGGTACAAGATGGACGAACGGTACTATAATTCTCCCCACCTGAAACGTTTCCTGCTCTAGCGCGCTATGCTTGCTGGCTGCTGCATACCTACCACCAGACAAAATACCCCCAACCCTTGTAAAATTTTTTGCCCCCATGTCACCTGATGTCTTTTTACCGGGTAATATGAGCGAGGCACCATTCCTCGTCCTGGTGAATGCTAATATTACTTGCCTCGGCCCGATTTTAGGATCAACAGGGCTATACAAAATTCAAAGCTCGACCTGTCACTTGTTGCGGACGAATAAAGCAGTAAACACGTTGTCTCAACAGATAGCGGCAGGTTTTAGGGATGTCAACAAGATACTCAAAGCACATCACGAGGCCATCAACGTAATCTTCGAGATTCTCCAGGTGGGGGAGGCCGGTCCAGAACATTCAAAAACCTAAAATTTTGTTGCCTGACCACAAAAGACTACGAGAAGATCGACAAGAGGTCGGAGGACATTCAAAACGTAGGATCAGATCTGCTACAAATGATAAGACGTAACCCAGGAAACTGGAGATGGCTTGAGAACATAGGCAACAGTATCTGGACATGATTACTATCCTGGCTCAATTGAATTGATTGTGGAAGCTTGGGTTGATTATCATTATGGTATTGATTGGTGTCTTTTGCGGCATGTCTATTTTGTTATGTATAATCCACTATGTATTGCATCAGCTACGACGCTCACAGAAACAAGGCAGTCACAATGTATGCTATTAGCAGCTTGTTCAAAGTAGTGATATTTAGGATATTTAGATTAACTTGGGGGGGGGGAGATGTAGGGTACGGCGCTCGGAAGATCTCGCGATGTACGGGAAGAATAGGGAACTAAGGCATATGCCATATTAGGTAAAGAGCAACGCTTATTGGCTATATAGGCATGCTTCCGCCTTTGCTACCTTTATAAGGTCCAACCTGCGTATATTAAACGCCATTTGCAGCATCCTCATATTGGTGTCTGTGCTCTCTGGCCCAGGCACGGGTGGGACGTGCCTGGCCGCCTCGGCGGACGGAGTCGATTGCCAATGTCAGGCAACAGTCATTACAAGGAGATAAATTTTTGCCCAGAAGTTCACACATAGTGGCAACAGGTTCAAAATTGCAATTAAACAGAAAACATAGTTTTACAGTGATCAAATTTGAGGCCGGTGCTATGACATGGAGAAAGTAATTGACACTACAGCAATAGCGTTGAAGTATTTTAAATTGTCTAATACTAAAGCTGACTAAAAATCTTGCTTGTCTAGGGATGTAAAAATATCAGATTCAGTAGAACAGATTACGGGAGTTCCCCCTAAGAGTGAAAGGCAGATCCAAGTGAATTTTTGGTGGAACTTAATCAATGAAATTTAAAAGACCAACCTTTTGTTATATTGACCTAAAGCACTGGATCAAGATAGGAAATTTAATGGCAACAAAGTGGAAAACAGAATTATTATTACAAGGTGAGGTGCCTTCTGTAGAAGCAGCTTGATGTATATATATAAATCAATATACAAGAATCACAAATTTTCCCTTCCAAGTGGTAGCCTTGCTATGAGATGGAGGAAGTGGAGGAGAAAACCATATTTTCTATAGCTGCAGTTATGTGAGTGCTGTATAGGAGTTACTCTTTGGGGTAAATTCAGTCTAAAACTTGCGACTTCTGCATAATGGAAATGAGGAGTAATCAAATTTAGCTATTATGGAGTTTTCATCCGTTGTTAATAAAATAATTGACATGAATATACAAAGGTGCAGCTTCCTACCACTTCTCAACTTTTACCTAATAGCTAGATCTACCTGTCACAATATGGGATACACGTTGAAGAACAAGACAAGCGTGATATCTTCTGTAGACACCAATTTGGGTTTTTAGGGTAGAGATGGTTCCAAGCCAAGCAAAATTGTAGGAGCCTTTTCAATTCAGAATCTGATTTAGGAATCTGGGCTTACTTAGTTTTAAATAGAAAAATCCTTTGGGGATGTAAAGAATGTGAATTTTCAGAAGGTTTGAATCACTGTCTAAGTCAGATGTGTCTATTTCAGTTGCATGTGTTGCTTGGAATAATCTTATCTGATGAAATATTAAAGGAATTTTCATTTTAAAAGATGCATTTATTTTTAGTATTATGTAATGTTTATAAAATAAAAGCATTCTTTTAAGTTGCCTCAAATCAGGTTTTGGGGATTTTTTTTTTTCTGTCACCTCTGAAGAGAAAGAGTTATTTTAGCTTTTCTGGCATTTATCCCAAATTTACAAAGCCTAAAATTATTCTTATCCACTGAAAATTGATTGAATTCCAAGAAATAGGCTGATATTAGTTCAGTTCTTAATGGATTTATATTAGTGAAATGGGGATGTCATTACCTTCTATAACCCACAGAAGATATGATATAAATGATTCTGATATAATCTCAGCTTTTAGGTATCCAAATTTAGTTGTGTAGGTTTCTATACATCGTACCTGTATATCTTAGACAAAGAATTAATACTGTGTCTGGACAGTGTGGAAATGATGGTGTGGGTGCCTCTGATTCTGTCAAGATTTTTACACAAGGTGTTTAAAGTATAAGTAATAGGTAAATAAAATAAGTATATTTAGCTGCAGGATGCAATACTTATTAGTGAAAGGAGTAGTTCTAAGTTACCAACTCAGTATAGCTGCCATTATAAAATAAATGGAGTTTAGTGAGTGCTGGGAATCCTCTTATAACTAAGTATTAAATAAGATGCTAAGAGTTGGAATTTAGTCTAAACGAGTGCAGCATGCAGATCAAAGGAGAAAACGCTGTCCTTAAAGGACAGGTCATTGCTTTTCCCTGGAAGTGATCAAAGCTTTCTTCATTGAAGAAGCGATTTCACGGAGCAGCAGCATGTTCTGGCTTCTTCCTTTTCCGTGGCGTTTTGCCCACCCCCTACAAGGCTGGTGAACGTGGACGGCTGAAGGACCTCCTAGAAGGAACGACAACACGTGTGGTACCTTTCCCCAGGAGGTTCCATCACGTTTGCTTTAAGCATTTCATATTCATACCGAGTCTCTTTTATGCTGCCTTTATGCTGATTATACCTAGAGGCCATTAAATGTTATCACATACTTTTATATTTGTAGTTTTGAATGCCGTGTGTGGTATGCAGTTCTGTTAAAGGGAAATGTTTGACATGGACCATGAAAGTATTAAAGTGAATATACTTTTGTAAATCTCATAGAGGTTGAGGGCAACTTTTCTGCTGAATTACCCTTTTAGCCAATAGCTGCTCATGCAATTTAAAGCCCTAATGCAGGGGATGATGAGGTAGAGTTTCCAAATCTTTGTCCCCATGTCTTTTGCTATTCTCAAAAGACTGCAAAAAGTGATACATGTGATTGTGTTTAAGTTGTCCAAGATTAAGTTGGTGTCTTTAAGGTCTGAACAGTTAAAATAGAACACAGAGCAGAGTAATACGAATTGTGTGTGTTGTTGAGCCTTCACTGGAGGAACATCTTAGCCTGTCCATGTATAAGATAAAACTTCTCGTATCGAGAGAGATAGAACTGCAGAGAACATGGCGTTTGGAGTTTAAAAAAAAAAAAAAAAAAGTAATGCAGATACAAGTAACAGTCCCAGTTTCTTCAAGAAGATGCAGGCATGTAGTACCATGGATAGCAGGCAATACAGTGAGTGGATGAGTGTAAGAAGCAGTCTGAGAGCTGTTTGCTGTTGCATGCGTGTGTGACCAGTACCAGTCTTGTAACAGACCTAGCAAAATGTTATGAAAGCTTCTGCTCTGTTTCATTTGCTTTGCCTTGCAGCTAGTCTGCATTTTTGCTTATCCTATTGTTGTGTTATATGGATATTCTTTCTGTTTTCCCTTACTAAATGACTCTCATATCGCTACGGAGATGGGCATGTCTTCCTGTGCGGATAATATCCTGCCGGATGATTCTGTTATGTGGGTGAGATTCTTAGAGATTCTTGGGTGAGAAGTGCTAATATACTTACCAATCCTGTTTATGATTCCAGAAATGCTAATGTGTTTAGATTAACCTTACAAACCTGGCAATCTCAGTAAGTCAGCCAATCAGTCTCACAGGGAACTAGCTGAAACTAATACTTTTTTAATGATGAAATTTGATAAGATTCAAGTTTTGCTGTGTAAGATTTATTCAGCTCTTTCTTTTCTGAGAGATATTTGGTCTCTAAGAATGTGTGGAGGGTCAGAGAGTTATCCAGTCTTAAGATTCAGCAGTATTTCTTGCTCTTATATAAAGTTAGTGTGAATAGAAACATGTTCTAGCATTAAATATGGGTATTTCAAGTGTGCTCTAACATGAACACCGTAAATCAGAGAGCTGCTTCTCCCAGGGATATTTTGGATGTCACCTCCTAGGTTTTAAAGGTGGAGTTTATTGGTATACATTCTGAATATGACATTTAACCATCCTAATGCCTTTCGTCTGGTTTACTCAATAGCAGAGATTAAATTCCTATGAAAATTGTCACTCGAGTGTAGAACACGTGTGCAAGTCTTCATGGTGCTCATTGTGGTTTTCCTTCCATGTCTTCTTGGAAAAGCATAATTTCTCTCTACGATGATGTCATTTCTGATTTTAAGTTGCATTCAGACCAGTGACTGTAGTATATCACTTTTCCATTTCATTTTATCACCATTCCTTGCAGTTAGTACCTTAATAGGAAAGCATAGATATCAGTTGAAATCGATCTATGAGAATGTCACCATTTATCATATTTGACCATATTTGCTAAGAAAACTTTAGACACTGCCTTTCTTACTATGCTGTATAGAGCTGCTCTTTTTGCAGCCGCTGATATGAACCCTTGAACTGCTTTCTACCCTAAGCGATGGAAAAAATGCCTTTTTCTTAGGTTTTACCTTGTTCAGAGAGAACTGATTTAGTCTTAGCCTCATAAATATAATACATCACAAACCCCTCTTGAAGTGGAAAAAGGGTAACAAGCTTATCTTTAAACTCTAGGATTAAGCATATCCAGCAAAAATACTTGACAGGTCCCACCGAATGTACTGTTAAACAATAAAAAGAATGAAAATATTTCATCTTTGGTATGCTGCCTATTACCATTACAGATGCATGAAAGATTACGTATTTTGCAAATTAACTGATCTAATAAGATCCTATTTGACCCATCTTAGCTGTAAACCTAGTTTGTAGCATATTTTGATAAAAGTGTTTGATGATATGCCAGCTTGTCTGCAAATCTTTTAAAAAGGAGATCACATTTTAATTTTTCTGTAACTTTATAGATCACATTAAATGCCAGGGTTTCATTTTATACTATTTATATAAATTTGCTGTGCGTGTAGAGCATATTCTAGCCTCTTGTAACATTTAACATTTTATATCGATCCAGAAACAAAATTAGTGTTTAAATATGACGTTGCAGCATATTTTCTGCTAATATCTTACAGAATATTTCTGGAAATGTTGCACATAGATATGGACTGCCAGGGATTCTTAGTGCACTGGTGCCAGCAGTCTAATGCGGAACAGTGGTTTAATAGGTCAGCAGACTACAGAGGTCTTAGAGCCTATTTTTAACTGTTTTTTTTTTTTTTCTAATTTAATGGAAATCCAGCCAATGAAGACTGATGAAGGCAGACTAGTTTATCCATTTTCAGATCAAGCAACATAATAAAATAGACGACTTAATCTTTAATGTATTTAGCGTCTGGCTGTGAAGGTGTTTCCCGGGATTAGTGATAAAATGTATAATGACAGAGTGAAAATATCAGAGTTCAGGACTGTGACCATCTGCTTTTGAAAATCAAGCACACTGTCATTTTACATACTTAACATCTAATTTTAGAGGAATGCATTACCAAATAATATTTTTATCTTCAGGATCTGACATCAAATTTATTAAGATCAGATACACATGAGAAGTCCAGCATATTTGCCCGCTACAGAGATGTGGTGCACTGGATGGAGCAGAATGGGAATTGGGGTGAATGAGGTCCCAGCCTTTTCTTGAAGCAAGTTCTTGCTGAGTATTACACATAAAAAGCGTCATCAAACTCAGGAAAAGGTGTTTTGTTGGGTCTGCATGCCCACTTCGACCACCTGGACAGCGAATACCTTGCAGAGCAGTTGAACCAACACATATGAGTGGCTCCGTGTTTGGCGATCAGTAGGATATATATGATATGTGTGATAAATCCGTAGAAAATCTGCTCTGCTGACTGGGTACCTGTCAGAGGACTTCTTCACTGTTCTGCCTTGTCACGGTTTTCTGACATGTGCTTCATAACGCTTGTCATGACATGATCATTGGAGACACTGCAACATCTGCTTATGATTTCTCTTTTTTTTTTTTTTTTCCTCCCCCCTACTTGTAGAAACAAACAAAAAAAGCCTTTTGGACAGAGGCTTTGTAATTGGAACTGTAGCTTGATACCTATCAAAGTTAGGATAAATACTACTAACGGTCCTAGAAGCTTCTGTAGGTTTTTATGGAATGAGGACTAAGAGCATAAGAAGGATAAATTTTCTCTTTAAATGAATATTTGTTATAGCTGTTGCTCATGGCTGTTTAAAGATTTAACCTTTGCTTTGCCCTTTCTACTAGTGTATTATCACTGCCTATGAAGATTCTTTGCATTTAATAGGAAAAATAGAAAATTAGGCAAAACTTAGATTAAAAAAGGTTGCAGTCTGAAGATGGCTTTACACTTGATTGGGTAAAATAAATAATTTTTAAATATATTCTAAAATATAAATATCTTTGGGAACAAAATAAGCGGTCTGATACAATGAGTGTTAAGGTCTGAAGAATTATGGATGCGAGTTTGTAGGATGAATGTGTCCATTCTTCTTGGTATCAGAAATAGGAACATAGAATTTTTTGTCAGAAATTATATCTTTCAGAAAAAAAAAAATACAATTAGAGCAGATTAAGCTGTCATAATTAGCACAGCTGTTATTTCATTTTTATTTTATTGATTTTTTGTTTTAAAAAGGAAAAACTACTTAAGTGTATTATTGCATTCCATGGGGTCCTGTTTATGAGAACTCCTGGTTAGACTAGAATAATATCAACACATGCCCCGTATCTCCATTTACCATGGTCCCTGTGATTTGTTACTGACTTATTTTGTGTTCCTGCTATGGAATCAAATGAGAAAAATCAAAATGTGTCATTCAGTCTCTTATTAATAAAGATGCTTTATAGAAAGGCAGCAGTGTTTTCTGGGCTGAGAGATACTGTAAGTCTCAATAGGAAGTTGCTTCATTGTTAGAATCATAGAACACTTAAGGCTGGAAGGGACCTCTAGAGATCATCTAGTCCAACCCCCTGCACACGCAGGGTCACCTAGAGCACGTGGCACAGGACTGCGTCCAAGCGGGTTTTGAAGATCTCCAGAGAAGGAGACTGCACAACCTCTCTGGGCAGCCTGTTCCAGGGCTCTGTCACCCTCACTGTTAAGGAATTTTTCCTTAAGTTCCTGTGGAACTTTTGGTGTTTCAGTTTGTGGCTGTTTCTTCTAGTTCTGTCGGTGGCCACCAGTTAAAAGAGGCCAGCACCATCCTCCTCACTGCCTCCCTTGAGGTACTTCTAGACACTGCTCAGGTCCCCTCTCAGCCTTCTCTTCTCCAGGCTGAACAGGCCCAGCTCCCTCAGCCTCTTCTCACAGGGCAGATGTTCCAGGCCCCTGATCATCCTTGTGGCCCTGCGCTGGACTCTCTCCAGCAGCTCCACATCCCTCTTGTACTGTGGAGCCCAGAACTGGACACAATATTCCAGATGTGGCCTCACCAGGGCTGAGTAGAGGGGCAGGATCACCTCCCTCGACCTGCTGGAGACGCTCTTCTTAATGCACCCCAGGATCCCATTGGCCTTCTTGGCCACGAGAGCACCTGCTGCCTCATGCTCAACCTGTCGCCCACCATGACACCCAGGTCTTTCTCTGCAGAGCTGATGTTATAGTTTTTAATTTTCCTGTCTTTGGCACTGTAAGTATTTAGATTCTGTGTTTTATTTAAGCTATTGTGGTGCTGCTTTGCACTGTAAAGCAAGAACTAGGGGCACTTATAAATGCTTCTTCCTTAAATGCTCCTTAGATGTAAATCAAGATGGTGCCATCCATGTTATCAGGACGGAGTGATGGAGCATCACCATACTGACGAGTGAGGAATGTTCTCCATGGAACCCAGAGCTCCCTGGGTGATGAGCCCATCAGTGAAGCTTTGCTGGCTTTGAGAGGCTGACCTGTGCCTCAGGGATGGAAAATTTGGGCAGAGCACAGCCCCAGAGCCTCCTTTGCTAGAACTGAAACCAGTAAATTGCCCTTTCCAGCACTGATTTAAACGAACTTGTCTCCTGCTGTGGAGTATTTATAGCTTGCTTGAGCATGCACTCGCAAATGTTTTTCCGTGACCTAGTAATAGCTATTGCTGATAGCTTAAATGATTTCAGCCCTTGAATCTGTTTATTATTAGGTAGTAGTCTACTATTATTATTGACTTACTGTAGTAACTCTGCAACCTCCAGACTTTGTTATGGGTAGCTGTATTTCTCAGTCAAGACAAGCTGAGTTAGCTGAGGAAAACCTGCTGTCATATATGGAAAATATATACCTGAAAATTAGAAGCAGTTGAAATGAAAGGCTTGTACTCTAGAAATAATTTAATTGTTTAAGTTGATGCTGCTCAAGGAGTAGGCAAATCTGGATAGTTTTGGTGTTTTGCTGATTAGATTCCCAGGTACCTTTCCTATCCTGGTCAGTCTAGGTTCTTTGCTCACATTATATATTTATACTTGTAAATTAAACTCTCCCAGGCAAATGTGTAGGTGGCGCTTAAAGTATTCAACGGCCCAGTCTCTGCAGCGTAATATGTCGTTATTTAAGAAAAAATCCTGACTTTCTGAGAAGAAATCGATTAAACTGGAAATAAGTCTAGAAAACAGCTATGAAGAATAAGGCCGTTTTGGGGGGTATGAGATATTATTTGGCTTAAATAGGGGAGCTCTGGAAAAAAATGCAGATTTTTTTTCATTCACATTGAAGTTTAAGCAAATGAATCCCCCCTGCCTAGTATGATACACTGCTTATCGGGCCAGTGAGCTATGTTGCCTCCCGGAACTGCGTGGTTCCTTCTCTTGCTGTGGTCGTTTGGTGAAAGCTGTACCTGTTTATCTAGGAGAATGGCATTAAAAGTGGCATTATGTCTTCTTTTTGTTTGCTTGTTTTCATCTCTTTTATAGTGAAAAAGCAGGAGGAAGTAAGGAGAGGAGCCAGCTCCAGGTGACTGGCCAGCTGCCTGTGGATCACCACCAGAAACTGCTCCACAGATTGCAATTTGAAAGCCATTAATATAATGGATAAAGTCTATGAAGCATTTTAAAACCTCCCTTGCTTATTGTGCTGCATTTTGCAAGCTAGGTGACATCAAAAGAATTGGTTCTGGCTCAGACCAACTAATAAAAATGGATAAGGCTTATTTTATGCTGAATAACAGTAAAAGCATGTGCAGAAGATTACATTTAAGATTCTGGCTTCTACCCAGAGCACAACAAAGTCTATCTTATCCCCATCCATCAATGCAGAATTTGATAGGTTTGGAGACCCCAGACTTCTGTCTCCTTCTAGTGAAGCATGAAGAAGCAGCTTTGACTTGCATGTAAATCACGTGAACAGGACATTGCTCCTGGCTGCTGCTTTACCTCCTGCGTAACTGTGAAAGAGGTGACAAAATCATGCATGCCATTGGAATGGGATATTTCACATGATCAATACTTAGAGCTGATATAAATAGCAAAATACTAGTCCTGCTAGTTCCTGTGTTGCTATTACAAAAGGACGGATAGAAAAAGAAAAATGTGGCTAATTCCTAGGGAGATAATATTTTTCCAGAGTCAAATGAAAATCATATAGTTGTTTCTGTGCCTGCACAGCTCTGATTATTGCTCATTTTTTCTAGTCAAGCCCATTTTTTATTTAAAACTGGTTTTTTTTTTGGTTCAGTAGTCCAGCCTGTACCAGCATTAGCCTCCAGATCTCAGCAGCATCCTGTTTATTGGGATCTCGCGTGCCTGACTGCCTCCCCAAAGATAAAATCCGCTAAGTGAACTTGACAGATTCCAGACTGTCTCCATATGGCAGGGACGGGGCTGCGGCTTCCGAATCTGCCTGGGATTCAAAGCTGCTCTCACCTTATTAAGATGGCAGCACTTACATCCCAGGCAAGTTCCCCTGTTTTTGGTGTTTTGGCTCGAGAGCAGCCGTACCCTTTCTTAGGTGTGCAGATTAAACAGCAGGACGGGAAGTACGACCTTGCTTTTCCAAATAGTGTTTGTACCAGAGCAGAACTGAGAACGAGCCTGTGCTTTAGCTGCTAGAGTGTTTTTTTGCAAATGTGTAAGGCTCAGGCTTGCAGGCGCTAAATGGACCAAAACACCAGAGAATTCGGGGCAGGGGAAGAAAAAAAAAAAGAAGAAAGAGAGTGCGAAGGTATTTGTTGACAGGTCTTTTTTCCCTCTGGCCTTTGTGTACCAATTGGGTGCTTATCCACTAGTTGTGATTTAACTATTAACAACTTAGTATTGTTTTCCTGGGTTTAAAACATGACAAACCTGTATTCTGTCAACATCAACATGTCGATTTTTCCAAATTGAATCTGAGAGGCATATGTGATAATTTGGAGCAGAATTCAGGGAATCTTCTGCTTCACATTTAAACCTTGCATGTGGCAAGCAGCCAAAAATCAGCTTCCAAAAAAGGGGTTTTCATAAAGCAGTTGAAGATTAGTGGAAGAAAATACCACTGGATGGTCAAAGGCACCGCAAATAAAATAAAGCATGTTGCTATTTGTCAACTCAGTCGGCTTTAATTGAAAACTTACTTTTATTAGATTAAAAAAGGAATCACAGCAGTTTGATCTATTGTCTGATTGTGAGGAGTGGGTTCACTGGATTAAGATGGCTAAAATTGTTAGATTTAAATAGATCATCCTTAAATTTATTTACAGCAGTAATGGTATTAACAGCATTAACACCATTAATTTAAAAAGAAATAGTACACAAAATATCTTACATGGTTGATACTTTTTCTATAAAATCTAGCACTGATTAAAATAAGAAGACAGCCTCAAGTTAGAATTGCTGTATTTGGATTGATCCAATTGTAGAAATACTGTAATACTGTATTTCCAATACTATAATTCCAATACTTAATTTTACAAAAACATTGTAAAATTAATTGGAAATTCACCAGTTAAATTTCGTATTGGAGTGATAAGTAACTGAATTGACTAAAGCAAACAGAAAGTGTTATATAACTTCTCCCTACCGATTTTGTCCTTTCTTAAAGAAATAGTGGCTTTTCCACTAGTTACTGGTTTTAGGTTTGGCCGTTCAGTTTTTATAGAAACCCTTGATCATAGAATAGCGATTTCTGTCGACTTGCGTTTCCTCCACGTGCCCCCCATGCTTTGTGTGGCACGGAGCGAGGATGCTCTGCTGGGAGCATGGGCCTTGCTTGGTTTGAAGATGGAAGCTGTAGCAGAGCTCAGCATATTGTCACCTGCTCCTTTATCAGAAGTGGCCTGAATTGGTTCATGAAAACTGTGCATTTCTCCCAGATATGTTACATGGTTTTAGCACTTGAGGATAATCTGCATCTTCCTCAAAGTCGTTCGTATTGTTTTGCATCTTCACTTAATTTGCACTGAGCTGCAGACTGTTTTCTGCAATTAGTTAACTCTCCCATGGGCTTTTTGAAGAAAATGCAACGTTTTCCCCATACGTACTGTCTATATTGTATAGTGTATGCATAAAATTATCAGTAGGTGCAAAACTACTTGAACTGAGAATAGTAAAAGTATGTTGTACTTCACATGGTCTGTGCGCAGGTCTTGTAAGCATACTTGAGACACACCATATAACAAACCGTTTATATGATACTTATATGTTGCTTACATGATGCTTATTATGCAGATAACAAACAAATAGGTTAAAATTCACCTTGGACCCAGCGTAGTTCTCTTTCTCGTAACCTGCTTTCCTGCTGTGTGTGTGTTAGGTGAAGTCAAGTTCCCAGTATTGCTGATGCACAGGGATACAGGGAGATTTGTGTGAGTTCACAAATCACGCTCAGAGGAAAGCCCCTTCATGAGTTACATTGGCAAAATTATTAAAACTGCTTTAACTGAACTGATTAATTATCTTGCCTGTGCTGTGTGTGGGCATCCCTTGCTCCAAAACAAGAGCTGGCGGGAGGAGTGGGTTGCATCGCGCACGCGCCTTCCCACATGAGGTAACGTTGCTGGGAAGGGGCTCTTAAATATGACATGAGATTATTTTAGTCTGTACAAATACCGTGTTTCTTTGGAAAAGCCACCCTTGGGAGAGACTTAGAAGGGTCGCTGTTTGAGCTCTCTTCTAGCTGTGGTCAACACACATTAGTTGCAAAAGTAAAATCCTTTTCCAGGGCAGATCAGTTTTATGTGCTTTAAGTGAAATAAATCCCTGTGTTCATACTGTCCTTTGGAGTTGAGCAGGTCCTTGTTTTCAGTGGTGCACTGACATAAAGGGATACCCCGATCCCAAGTGTTAAAGAAAATACTTGTTGTGGAGACGATGACAGTAGTTTTTCTAAATTGTGTAGTGTGGTTTGAGAAACTTAGAAAAGAAAGATCTGAGAATAGTGATTGCAGAATCTTCCAAGTGTTTGCTTCCTAGAGCAACCTCCAGGTAAGTTGTCCGAGTCCTCTGCATTCATGTCTGATAAAATGTATAGGTAATTTAGAGCAAATTTGCCTGAGTGAGGCCACCTCCCTGCTTTGGGTACCAGTGCACCCATAGGTCAAATAAAGTACTTAGTCTTTGAACAAAATCTGAGGTTACCTGATGCAATTCACGCATGTATTGCTGACCTGCAAAAGAAAGAAGGTCCTCATAAAGTTGTCTCCTTAGTGTCCTCGTAGGCAGTGGATGATAATGTCACCCAGAGATGTGCCAATACTTCTACTGAGCGCTGGTTCCAAGGCGGTAGCAACGGCTCCGTTCCTGGCCAACTGCGTGAGGATTAAAGTGCAGTTTCGTGGGGTGTCTGCAAACAGCTGCTTCTTGAAAACCCAAGCTTTTACGTTTGCTCCTGCAGCGTACTAGCATACTAGTGATTTCAAGCTAGCTTCAGAATGGGAATTTGTTGTCTCTCCTTACATTTTGACTTCAATATTCTCTTTGGTAGAGATCCTAGCAGTTTGCTATATTTAGGATGCTAATGGCAGTCCCTGTACCTCAGAAGAGGTACTATTATTAAATTGACAGAATGTCAGTAGCAGAAATCAGCTATAACTTGCTCCGCATGTCATTAACTGGGAAAATCACAAGCTAGCTCCTAACATTGATCAAAATTCTGTTTCTTATTGATTGCTGTGCTAGACCTAGAACAAAATTCTTGGGTATATTTTGGTACCCAACCGGAATTTTTGTGCTTGGAGCTAGTTTTTACCTCCTGAGTAGTTAGTATATTCATTTCCCCCTTAGAAAAGGGAGTTAACCCAAGTTAGTGAAGCTTGGGGTGAGGTCTTTTTAGATTTAAAAGAGATTTCCCACTTATCTATTTTTGATTGTCATATATTGGTACGTGCTTGTCCAAATCTACCCACATGCCATTATGCAAAGAAGGCACTCCCACATAGGGAATGTTCTGCACAAGAAATCATGAAACGCCTAAGTAAGTAGCTGCCTTTTTCCCTTTTAACAAATGGAGCCCTAAAAGTTTTTCTAAAGACTGTACAATTCTGCCCACCAGCCATGGATAATGCAGGGCATCTTTAAAGTAGATTGTTCTAAAAGCCCATAGGAAGAAATGAAGCAAAAAAAGAGGCATTTATTTTTTGCTGCAGCTTTAGCAAGAGTTGCAGGTTATTTGAAAAAGTCACCTAGACAGCAAGTTAAAATGGAAAATGAACCAGTTGAATTCCCTATGCTGCTGATCCTATTTCTGTTTAAGTCGATAGTAAACTCGCATAGACTTAACTAGCAAACCTCTATACTCCTGACTGCAGAAATGTGGAAGGATAGACTAGGGGAAGGATCATTTGTTTTTAATGCTTTTCCCCAAGTATCAGCTGCAGTCATGTTGATGAAGAGAAGGTATTAGCCAGTGTTGTCTGATATGCTGCTTTGCACAGAAGTAGTAAAATTTGGATGTTGATTATGCCTTAATTTACAGTATAATGCACAGTCTAATTTATTTGCTTTGTCAGATTAGAAAAACAAGCTCTAATATGTTGGCCAAATTCAAAAATGAATAATTTCCTTGCACACCTTCAATACTGTCCACACAATATATTCTTTTACATGAACTTTTCTTACATAAACTTTGGTCTTGTGGCACTGATGAATGTTTCTTGTGCCCTGTTTCACTAGCAGCCTTATTCCAGAGGAAGCTATAGGAACCCCTGTCTACATGTTTGCAATGGGAGAATCCTTGGAAGTGTGTGCGGTGCTAGGTGCGTGTAAGAAGGGGATATATCATGGACTGTTAGCTAAAAGGACACAATAAAAGTTGTACCTTTAAAAAAGAAGCAAAAACAAGCTCAAACAGTGCTATAAACAAGATCTAAGACCCTAGCTCAAAAATGTACTAAATGTTTTATAAATCCTTCATTGCTCCTTTTCCATGTGGATGAAAGCAGTCATATGAAAAGCTGGATTCTTTTCTTTATAGGTACTTCCACTTATGTTTGCTTTTATTAATCAATATTATATTAAAAAAATCACCGAAAGTATTTGCTGTTTAGTTCTTGGTAGCTGAGCGATTGGACTTCATATGTTGAAATAAGTACATGTTGAAAACCATCTGTTTCCTTTGGAATTAAAAGGAGGAGTATGTTCATTACTAGAAAGCGTATAACTGATGCTTTAAAAAATCAAATATAGGCTAAATTTCAGTTAATACATAATCTTTCAACCAGTTCATGTGCTATTAGTATTATGCTTTGGAAACCATTACAATAACAACAGATTTTAAGTTTCATAAACTGTAAGTCTTATTTTGTATAGTATTGGAGGTATTTTTTGCATTAAATCAGAGACATTATGTCTCATGTACCAAACTGAAGACCTCAGCCTAATTAATAGAGTGAGGACATAAGCAATGTATAGGCCTTATTCTGGTCATCTTTATGGATAATAATTTGTCAAGTAGTTGTATTGACTAGAAAGCAAATTAATATTTCCCTTGTAACATGTTTAAAATTAGGAGAGTGGTTACTTTTGTCACTTGAATCCAAGGCTCTTCCTTCTGCTCTTGCTGGTGACGATGCGGCTTCAAGGCTCGGACATCACTGGTACCATCACCTTCCTCCTGGCAAAGCCACAGACGCCTGTGTCAAGTCCCTTGGCAGGCAAGCAGGGGAGAATATAGACTTTTTGTCTATATTACTTTGTTTCAATTGCAAATATTTTTGTGTGTGTTTTAGGGTTTTTTTTTTTCTTCTTTTTAAGTCTGCTCTTGCACTTTCTGTATTAGAATCTAAGGTTTAGAATTTTTGGCTAGTATTTAGTTTTGTTGCCTTCATAAATAATAGTGATGAGCTTATGTATATCCAGGCAAGTGTGGCAGAAGCACTAGAGTATGCTGAGTTAGAAGAAGAGGACGTAAGGCATTTACCTGTCAACCATGAGTCTTTTAAATTTTGACAAGGGTTTTGGTAGACCTGGTTAAGCCTAGCCTTAGTTACAAAAAACAATGGCAAGCCTGTGGTTCACAGGAAGAGGCTGGAGCTTAATGAGGGCTATTTAATGTGTTATCCGAAATCCACAGAAAGGGAAATCTTCATTCTAAAGAAATGGATGGTTTCTGTTAGGGGAGTTCCACAATTTTTAATGAGCATTTTTCTTTTTTCCCATTAGCTTCAACACTTGGATGCCAGAATGCTAGTCTTGAAGATTTCTAGTGGTAATAAAGCACTTGAGGTGATATTTAATTAAAGCAGAGTGGTGGCAGGAAAGACCTGAGCAGGGCTGAAGTGCTAATCCTTTCGTGTTTCTCGATGTCCCTCTGAGACTGTGATTGATGAGTTGATTTCTGTGCACGTCTTCATTGGCTTCACGTGGCCGTACCCCCAGGCAGAGGTGCTGCCGTCTCCACACGCGAGCGAGCGCGGCGGGGAGGCTGCGCTGGAGGGCTCTCTTAGCTCTTCAACAACACTTGAAAAAAAGGAAACAGTTGGAGTAACTGATGCGACTCCCCTTGTAAATGCTAGTGCTTGTAATATTTGGTCTGCTTTTGCCTTGCAAACATGCTTCTGTGCTACCCTGTCCTGCCCGTGCCCTCTTCTGTTCAAATCCCAGGTCCTGCTTTGGAGCGGTCGTGACAGGCGGTGGGACCGCAGGCTGCCTGGGAGGAGAGACGGTGCTGATTGCATGGATTCCTGAAGCCAAAATACGTTGGCCAGGAGTTTCTTAAAGATGGATGCTTTCCTTGGTACTAAAAAGGATTGTATTATCCTGTATTTTGTCTATCCATTGTGTTTTGCTGCATTGTTGTATGGCTCTGAAAGGTTCCCCATGAAGATACTGTGATTGCAACTTGGAACTTGTATTAAGAGCAGGGGTTTTTCTGTCCTGGGATGAGGAGATTCCCTATGGGACTAGGTCTCCATTTCAGCATCTAAGACAAAAAGCCATTTCCCCCAGTGAACTTGTGCTGGATTTGGATAGTCCTGTTAGTACAGAGCATTTGCTTTGGCAGCGGAGGCGGCCAGCGGAGTCCGGGGCTGTGTGAACGGGAGCGTGGCCAGCAGATTGAGGGAAGTGATTATCTCCCTTTCCTTGGCACTTGGTAGAGCTCTCCTCGAATTCTGCCTCCCGCGTGGGGCCCTCCGGTACGAGAAGGAAGTTAAACACCTAGCGTAGGTTTGGCAGCGGCCCCAAGGTGGTCACATGCAGGAGCACGTGCCCACGAGGAGGTTGTCAGGGGGATGGAGCCAGGGGTGTGCTGGGAGGAGAAGCAGCAACAGGCATAAACTGTAACTGGAATATCGATTTCCAGCTCTACATGAGGAAAAAGAATTTTCTCCTGAGAGCCGTTAAGTGTTGGAGCAGGTTGCCCAAAGAAGTTGTGCATCGTTCCCATCCAAAAGAGCATTGTAACTATCTTCTACAATTTTTGTGTTTTTTTCAGAACTTGCACAATGTTAGTGGTTGTTTGCCATGCTAATTAAATCATGCCAGCCCTTTCATAGCCGATCTTTTTTTTTTAATTGCCATTACAGAGTTTGAGAATTATATATTTTTGCTTCATTTTCTTCCCAGAACAAAGGGAGCTTTCTTTGCACCTGGGGGATCTGTTCAAATCAAAGAATAGTAGCAGGTTTAGGATGGCTGCCCAGGAAGACGCTGCAAATACCGAAGAACAGAAGCTTTAAAGTTCTTAATCTCATAAAGGGAGCATAATTACACTTATTAAGCCATAGGTAACATGAAAAGTGTAGTTAAATACTCTGAACTTCCTAAGCCAGATACTTTAATACAGCTGTGGTCTCAAAGTACAGTCTAAAACTAGCTTATTACCATTTGAATTCACTAATCCAAAGTGCGAGTCTTCAGTAAGTGTTGCCTGTACCCCCCAGGTGTCCTATCTCTTGCTTGTGTCCCATCAGGCATAGAACTGGTCCAGCTGCACCTTTCCACTTACCATTTCTGGCAGGTCCCTTCAGGGCCTGCAATGCTCTGGCACCCTTTTGGCTTTGGAGGTCAAAGTACCTAATCCGGGGAAGGGAAGGAAGAGAGAGATATTTTAAAAGAATTTAAAATAAAAAGGGGTCACCTGTGCACACCTATATAACCTAAAGTGTTGCCATCCCTTCTGTTGAGATTTTAGGCAGATTTCCATCTCCCAGGCATCACTCAGCTTGTCTATCAAGTATTTGTTCCTTCGCAGTCTCTCCCCCATATGAATGAGCATGCACTTTCAAGCTAGCAAGGATGTTCCTTTTTCTGAGTTGACGAGCATGGGTTTTCTCCATGTCTCATCTCAGATTTGGAAGTGATTTGGCAGTGCGACCGGTCCTTGCATTGCCTGTTGCTGGAGGGACGTATCTGAAGCGTTGCTCCTTCCCTTGCTTGTTCTTCCAGAATTAAACTAAGTACCAGGAGAGATCATTGCAGGAATGCAGGTGGTGCTTTCAGATGTTACTGCTCTCTAGCTGGAGGTGAGCAATCCCATTGCTGAGATGTAAAATGTATGGCCAAGGTTCCTGTGATTCACTGCAGAGGTGGATTACATATTCTCTATTATTTTTGGTATCCAAAAAAGCTAAAGCAGCAGAAGCATGGAAGACGCTCCCAAAATTCCTCTGAGCTTGCACATGGTGATATTTTGGGTACTGCCATTTCTGTAGCAATCATCTGACTGACTGTGTGTTCGTAAAAACTGTACCCATCCCAGAATTAAATCTAACGTGGTAAGTATATCAGTAACTAGGTCAGACTTACTACACTGTAGTGATACTTCTGCTTCCGTGTCCTTGCGCAGTTCAGTAGCTCTGAGTTACAAAGCGGTAGCAGTTTCTGAAAAGCAAAAGCGCTGATATGTGAAATGAGAAAGAATAACAAGTTTAGTAGAGTATTTGCATGGAACATAATTATTTCAAAAATAGAATGCAGCCTTGTACAGTGAGCCTGCACATTTCCTCATTACCCCCAAGTACCTTCAGTGCTTTCTCATTTACAGCAAAATACAAAAAGTTTGGATTATATTTGAATATGAAATGTTTGGATTATATTGAGCTTCTAATCCTAGTGAACAATTGCTCAGGCGAAAGGACTTCCTTGTTAGAGATGAAGCTGTAGGTTTCTCTGTTTATCTCACGAATTTCTTGAGAGCGTCTCTGAGCTCTTTTGCTTCCCTCATCACTGAGGAGATGCTGCCGTTTCTCCAGAGTGGCAGTTCGGTTTGATCAGGTACAATAGGATTTTCTGGGAAGTAGAAGGCAACTTTCTACATGGAAAAAGAGGTTAGTCCAAGATGATTACCTGTGAATGTTTATATCTCTTCTACCACTGGTTTTCAGAAATTAACTTAAATGAGAGCTAACTGTGTAAACTGCATTGCAAAACTGGTGGAATTACATACTTAGGCAAATATTAATATCTGCACCTAGTTTTGATTATTTTTGTGGCGTGGCAGGTTATTTTTTATGTTCCCAAAAACATATGTGAAATCTAATTTCCTTATGAATTCCTTTTCTCCCAGATTGTTATTTAATAGTACACAGCAGAAAAATGCATTTGCAAAATGGTTTTGTTAGGACCATATTAGTTGTTGCTTTTCAAATCCTGAAATAACCTGTATTTCAACACTCAGTATTTTGGCATACAGGTAGTTTCTACATAAAACTTGACAAAGGTTATTTTCTACAAAAAGGACGGAAATTATTTACAAATCTTTCAGCCACATAAAAGAATATGAAGAGCTGAAAACTACAGTGCCAATATGGACTTGTTTGCATCAGGGAGTTGCACTGCTAAATGGAAAGTGTCCTTTGGCTGCGGTGCTGCAAAAGAATGTTAACTCCTAGGTGTTAAATGTTTGGTTTTATACTATTTGTGTTTTTTCTTTCTGTAATTTTATGTACAATACTCCTCCTTCCAACCCGCCTGGCGGCCGCCCTGTGCCCCTGCTCTGGGTGTCCCTGCTGGAGCAGGGGGTGGGACTGGATGATCTCTAGAGGCCCCTTCCAGGTTCCAACCAGTCTGTGATTCTGTGATTTCACTAAGGCAACAGGAACTACCCTTCAGCTAGGCTATGTGCATCAGTGCAGGGCTTACAGGAGCTTGCTTTTTTTTTTTTTTTTTTTTTTTACTACTATTTTAATTGAACTGGTGCTATGTTTTTGCCCTTTCCACTGCATAAAATGAATGTGAAATACTAGATAGCAAATTCCAGCCCTCAGTAGTGAGCTATGCATTTTAATTTTTGTTTTATATATCTGAGAAATTGAAGCAAGAAGTATTAATTTACTGATGCCCAGAATAATACTGCTATGTGCAATACTCCAAGTTCTTTGCATAGAGGAATAGAGATGTTTGTAATGTGTGCTGCTTATGTTTTATGAATTAATGCAATATTCTCTATGTAATTGGAAATACTTTATACTGTAACTTGTTTGCTTCCAAAATGTGGGAGAGTTCTTGAGCACAAGTTATTTAAGTGATGTTCGATCTGTGTTGCTAACACGAGTTTAGAATAATAACTTGAAAAAATCAGTCTGTAACTCTTCTTATAATGTTCTTATCAAATAATATTTTTCAAATCCATTGGCTCTGCTTAGCTTCAGAACTCCCCCTTGGATCTTGTTCTTAATATGGCACAGCCTGCATATGCTGCACCAGACATTAAACTTGGAGTGTGTTGCCTTTGTTAATTAGTGCCATTAGTCACTGAAGACCTCTTTATTGGAGGATTCAAATCCACTTTTTCCTCTTGTGTCCATTTAAAGTGCTTTGTTTTTTGAGGTTTGTTTTTTCTTGTTCTGTAAAACTGCAGGCAGTGAATAAATAAGTGGAATCTTTTGAGAATTGCACTTGAAGCATTCAGCCTGTTTGCTGCTACTTGCAGTCGGCTGAAGAGCAGTCAAGTTGGCACTTGTACCAGGTGGTTACTGTATTTACCACTTCATGAAAACCAACAAATGGGAAGTACATCCTTGTGTCAAATTTTAAAACGCCTTTTCATCTCCAAATCCTGGGTCAAATAGCTACATTTGCACCTGGCCGGTAGGAGGGACTTCTCTAAGCTGTCCTACTGTGGGAGCCTCCAATTCCTCCTCAGAATTACTCACAATTTTCGTATTTCATATTATATACTTAGGTATGTTCCTGTAGTGTGTATGCCAAGCAAAACAGCGTTTGGTTTCTGCTGTGCTTGGAATTGTTACAATAAATAAAAAAGGGGAGAATCGGATTTTTACAGCTGACTGTAGGAGGAAGTAGATAAAATGATAAAGAAACAGTCTGAGGGAGGCACTTTTGATTTGAAAGGAAAGGAGAACTAAAAGAAAATTGGAGTGAAAGGCTTGGCAGAACAAACTTAATATGTTTGTAGAGGTAGAATTCCGCGTCTTAGGCCATATTTTGGAGTCTAAATTCTCTTCATACAGCTGTCCTGTGTTTTGTGGTAGATTGAGGCTGCCAGAATACATGCTAGATAGATACATAGATCACTGAACAGTTTCAATAAGGAGAATAAAATTCATGTCTCTACTTTTTTGCTGTTATTGCTTGTATTTTATGGCAGCCAAAAGCTGAGGCACAGTGTTGGGGAAACCTGACTTGAATATAGGAGTCAGGATATTCTTAACTTGGCCTTATCGGGAGGGATTTGTCTCATTCAGCATGACATGGCCGGAGAGGAAGCAAGGAGCGAGCTTTCCAGGGGATAATTCATACCATCCTAACATAGGTACCTAAGATGGATGCTGCTTGCACTCCATGGATTATAAAGAAAGTCTAGATGATTAAAGTGACCAAATCTTAAAGAGCTAAAGCTAAATAAGATGAATTTCACTCTTTGGGGAGGGTGGAGAGGGGGTGATAAGGAAGTAAGA
Source organism: Tinamus guttatus (assembly GCF_059628265.1). Classification (NCBI taxonomy): domain Eukaryota; kingdom Metazoa; phylum Chordata; class Aves; order Tinamiformes; family Tinamidae; genus Tinamus; species Tinamus guttatus. Next base: position 2,352,722 of record NW_028288706.1, on the reverse strand, counting down.
GTCTTCCTTTTTCTTTAAAATTGGGATAAGATGATGTATATTGTCTGAAGCATTTCATAGAAATCTCCATTGCAATTGCCAAAACTGTAAGCACTTTTTTAGCCCTCTCCACAATACATTTAATTAATTTCTGATGGATTTAATCATGATTTTTTTGTTGCTGTTGTTTTAAATGAGCCATTAAATGTGTGTGGAGAAAGCACATTTTAATAAACCCCTACTATAACCTTCTGTGTGGTGATGCTCAAGCACCCTGTCATTTCTGAAATGCAGCCCACAGCCCCTCACATACCCGATTCTAAGTATGACAAAAATTAGTAGGCATTAGCGAGCTCAGAAATTATTGTTCTTTTTTTGCATGTGCTCTTAACTAGGAGAAAGCAGATGATGTTGCTTTACTTCTCCCCCCCGCCCCAAAGTTAGCATCCCTCTCATTATACGCGTTTCTGCTTCGAGGAAAATGTCTTGCAGAAGCAGACTTCAGAGGAACGTAAGTAATTGGCAGTGCAGATTATACTCGAGCTGAGTTCAGGCACACTAGGTGTGCATTAAAAAGACAATGGCATAGATTAGTTCGGGGGTATATTGCATATCAAAATTGTTCTATACAGATATCAGAATATTAAATAAAAGGAAAAGGCTTCATAAAGCCTCCTATAATCCCTCCTGGCATGGGTATATGAGTAGATGTTCAGGTTTTTTCCTTTAAGTATGCTGATATGATTAAATTTAACTTGACACAAGTGATGTACTATACCATGTGATTGTAATATTTAAAAGAAAAACCACTTTTCTGACTGAATACCTACGAGCTATAAATTTCTGTGTAGCGATATCTAATCTGAATTTCTTTTGCTGCTGGAAGCTGCCTGAATACTAACACATTTGCTGTATTCTCCATCTCACTGGGTGCACACTCAGCAAATACAAACTGTTTCAATATTTTCAGATAGCTTATTTCATCTTAAATAACTGTTCTAGTGTAAAAGATAGCCAGTTCATTTCATGTGGATTAAAAGCAATTTTAAAGCTATAACTCTTCTTTCCCAAAATAGTCTATGCAGATGCTTATTTTTGCTAATTCTAGGGCTTGGATGCTGTTGCTTTTATAAATGCTGGTGCACTATATAAACACAAATGCTTTTGAATGCTGTTGCTGTAAATTAGCCATATGCTTCTGGTAAATATGCTGAAGTTTTTATCAATACTGTCTCAGTTTTGGAAATATATTTCTTTCCGTTACCTCTCCTTCCCCTCCATAGAGCCACAGAAACAAAGAGTAAACTGAAAAGATCATCATTTGTGAGCAGTCCTACGATCAGTATTATTTTAAAATTAAGCACTGTTGAAGGCAATGCTTGCCAGTGTCAGGCACTTTCAGCATGCTGCAAGGGCCAGCTTTACAGCAAGATTTCCTGCTGTGATTATATGTTGTATATGTTCAGCTTTGTCAAGAGGGGCTAGCCAAAGAAAGAAAGCTCTAGAGAAGATGTGCAGGAAGAAGAAATGTACTTCTGCAGGCTTCAGAGCAATTTTAGTCACTGTTCCGCACAGATGGGGAAACTAAAATACAGTGATAGATCAACCATTCCTGCCACGGGAAGAGAATGGTTCTAGAGATTTAACAATATAGGACTTACCAATCAGTATGGTCAGGGAAAGTGTTTCCAATCGCACAGAAGCCATTAAGGATTTTCTGGTTTCTTTGTAACTGCAGATTCATTGTGGCACTCTATTAATAGATTGGTCTTTATTTTCAGCTTGTTGTGATGTGTGTTAGAAATAGAAATTTTGTGTTGCATAGACAACTTTGCCATTTTCATCTCATTGGTGAGATTTACTTTAATATTGTAGTTTAATTTGCCAACAGCAAGCATTATTGAAATAAATAGTTACTTCTTAATTCTGCAACAGCATTTTAACATCATCATTAACCGAGGTACACAAATGATGGCAGTAGTAAACAAGCATAGCAAAGTGTAGCAGGGCAGAAAGCCAATCCCCCTGTTCCTTGTGTCCAATGATATTTTGATAGGCATTTTAATCTTTGCAGTAAATAACATCAGACATGATGTTCCATAATTTCATTTCAGTGCCAAAATATGAATGTTGCCTCAACTGATATTAGCAAGATGGCACTGTGTGGTAGTTGGTCTTCACAGCTCAGATCATCTGTGCTCCCCATAAATGGCAGGGAGATATTAAACAAGAAGGGGAAATGGACATTGTCTGAAAGCACTGCTAAATCCTACATGCTTAATATTTTTACTCTTTCTAAGTAATTTAAAGATGGGAAGCAGTAAAATGGTGAGTTTCTTAGGCTTTAAAACTATATCAAACTCCATGGAAATAACTGCTGCTTAGTTTTCATCAAAAGTTTATAAAATTGTAGATCACGATTCTCACTTCTTGGAACTTGTGATTATGATATATGCATAAAATGAATTCATAAGTATTCTTTCATATTTGCTAAAAATATTGGGGTCATGTTTAAACCAAAATCTGCTTGGCTTAAAAGTTCCAGGTACAGTGAAGGATAGGTGTGGTCCATACCTACATGACAATGCTGGTGTGTATGGACAATGGAGAACAGATGGTCTTTCCTTAAGGAAGGAAAAAAAGAAAGGGAGATCATTGAATTTCAGTTGCAGTTTAAAAGGCTGGTTGTCAATGGACAGTCTGTTTCCCAGGGCAAATAACCAGGCACTTCCTGCTTAATATAGATTGCATATCTGTATTTTAATATAGAATCTGCCTCTACGTATACAAAGTAAATTTGACAGTGGTTCAATGAATGTTCAGTAAAGATTATTCCCAAATTATTATTCCATAATTCATTAATTACCCTAAGAATTTCCATTCTGTTTCCTTGCAACTGCTTTGCAGCCCTCTCAGTCATGCTAATATAATTATTTCATAGAACTGAAGAGCCATAGAAATATGGAAGGGGCGGCCAGAGGTCACCCAGTCCAAACTCAAGTTCTGAGCGTTGCTAATAGCTGTTGCTAAACAACATGAGCCACGAGGCTCCTTCAGCTTCTCCTTTCAGGGCGTATGCTCTGGACTGCTAACTATTCTGGTAGCCTCATGAGTTTCTCTGCATTACTTTGGAACCGAAGGGTGCCAGAAATGACAATATTCTCTGTGCCATGCCAGATAGCTTAAGCTCTAGCAATTTACCTTGGCCATGTTTCTTCTAATGTAGGCTAGCCTATTTTTGGCTTTTCTGATAAGAACACACCTTCAATTCATAGTCAACACAGTGTCCTCACGTCCTTTTCAGGAGATCTGCTGTTCAGCCAGTGGTTTCTAGGCTTGACCGCTGCTACCTGCTCATTGGGGTTACTGAGTCCCTGGTGCAGAACTCAGCACTCCTCCCTGCTGGCCTTGATAAGGCTTCTGGTTGCCCAGGCCTCAGGGTCATGAAGCTCCCTCTGGACGGAGGCTCCATGGCTCAATGTTAGCTGCAGTGTTGCTGAGGATGTGCTCTGTGTTCTTGCTGAAGAGCATGCGCCCCGTACGGACCCCTGGGGTATTCCACTTATTACCCATCACATGCAAGATATTCAGCCATTGATCTTACAGCCTGAAAGTCCAACTAGTTTTCAACCCACCTAGCACCTTCTCTTTCCAAAGAAGCTGTTTGAAGAGTTCAGTTCAGAGATGTCATGCAAGCTTGCCCTGAAATAACTGCTGCTTCCTTTCAGTCCTCATCCGTGCCTCTCTGTCACTTGAGCCTTGTCTCACCACACATGTGAGTACCTAAGGCAAGCTGTGATTTGATGTAGCAACGTCAGTAGTGCTTTGGTGAAGCACCCAGTGTCTACCTGGCTGCTCAGGGAAACTCCCCCTGCTTATTTCTAGTCCTGGGTTCTTGGTTCTCATTGCAGTAGTTTTGTTGCCTGTCTGTGAAACACATCACATCCTCTGCCTGCTGATTTTTAACTAAAAGCGATTTCTTCATACATGAATAAGAACTAATTAGGTACACGTGACGTGGATATGGTTTTTCTAGAACAAATGCCCTAACAAGATGTATATGGGTGCATGATGTAGGGCACTGCCTTCACTTCGAGTTGTGGTAGCTAACAAAATTGGCAAAGGCACTGATATATGTTGGGGTACGCCCATTAGAAAACCAACTTCAAAAAGGTCAGTCCTATTATAATCTAGGTGAGGCAGCATCTGCAAAACAACTTTGTGTAACTATTAACCCTAGTTAGATTAAATTGACTGATTTAGATGCTTTAAAAAATGCAGCTCTACTCAGTCCCCTGAGAAATTTACTACTTTTATGAGTAAGTTTAAATCGAGATGTTGAATTCTACCTAGAGCAAAATCCTAATTGAGTTGTTTCAGCCATGTTACAAGAATTTCTCAGTTTTCCAGAAATTCCAGGAAGACACACCCACTTGCTTAGTTTCCCCTTTTCAGATTATAATCTTTTTGAATATTCAATCATTGATTTGTTGGTAGTATTTGGAGAAGTTTGTTTTGTCCAAGAAACCCTTATGCTTATATATAGGTTACAAAGTGATGATAGTCTTGTGGGCATGTAAAAGGGCTACATAGCATGGTGCAGTTATGCCAGGACCAGAACCGGTCTTGCTGCATAAACATAGTCTTCACCTGGGTGAAAATATTTGTTTTTTCAGAAGGTCTAATACACCCTCACAAAACAGATCTAGTAACACATCTGTGCTGTGTCCATCATTTGAGCTATGAGTCGGATTTTTGTCTGTAGTTCTAAAAGATGGCCCAAGATTTCCTAATTTTGGGTTACCCCTGGGACATTAGGCTCTGCCTTTCTTGGGCACTCTCTCTTGTAGTAGCTTTGAGCTCTGTGTTGGCTAAATGATAGAAACAGGTTGATGTTTTCACCATTTTTTATAAGGGGCCTGTAATTTACCACTTGGTCGGTGTTGCCTTCAGTACTACAAATTTAGGACACAGGATTAAAGTATAAAGTGTTCTTTATAAAGTATAGCTTCTCAGGTCAGAAACTTTTATGTCAATATGGTTTACTGTATTTCTGCTGCTTTACTCTCTTCCTCATCTCCCATTGCTTGTTTCTGCCTCCGTGCTTCAGTGCATGGACCTCTCACTTAGGGTGTCACAATTCCTTCTGAACTGATTTGGGAACTGACCCTATGTTCAGGCAGTTAAACAAATAAATAAATAAGGTTTGTGCAACTAATTTCCTAGGAGAAGAATGATAAGAAAATGGACTACCTGACTGCAATTCTGCTTCTCATCGTGGAAAAGACACTTAGATAAGGAAGCTTTGATTACTGCCTACTGAGAACTCCAGGTTCCCCCACTGCATGTCTTCTCCTGCCTTTTTTTTTTTTTTTCTTCAGGTTTCTGAAAATGGGGAGAAAAAGTGAGGCGGGGGGAGCTGGTGAGGGAAGCTACGGAATTTTTTTCAGACAGTATTGATTGATTGGACTGAAAGTTGAGCTGTAATTTAAAGGACCTGCATAAAATATCGAAGGGTCAGAGAGGGAGAAAGTGGAGGACAGGCAGGACATTTAAGTAAAAGATAGATAGATTTAGGAAGTAGTGGGGAAGAAAGTGAAAACCAATGGATGCAACAGAATCATGTCTGTTTGGGCTGTTGAAAATGGCAAAAGCAAGACCGGTGAGGTAGGTAAAGAAAAGCTGGTGTACATAAATCATCCCGTCACAAGGGCAGTAGAATGTTTCAGCAGCATCATTTGGAAAGACGAAGGGTGCCAGAGGGAATTCTTTCTTCATATTTATCTGTGCATCCCTAATCCCATGTGGTCTTGAATACAGGCAGGGATCCAGACTCGGATTTAGTCTTTTGACAAGTTGTTTGCCTTTGTAAAATGTAAGTAACAGTGTTTAACCGTCGCTCTTCAGAGGGTGTTGTGATACTTAATTGGTTAAGGTCTGTTCTGTACGTTGACACAAAACAGACACTTTATTTTCAGATGAATAGCAAGAAAGTAGACTTTTACTGGAACACAATATGTTATGCATGAAGAAGATCGTAAGAAAATGTTCTCTGTAATGGGATTAAAGAGATGCTCCTGTTGATGCTTTTGAGATAGTGAAGAAATCTCTTTTGCTTGCTATTACTGCCTTTTCTCCTACACTCTCTGCAGAAAATATATTTTCCATTATCATTCTTACTTTTGAGAATCCTTTTGGAAGGATATTTGTTTAATTGAAATCTGAATCTGCCTCCGTCTCTGTACTGAAACTTCCACACACCAAAAAAAAAGAGGAAAAAAAAAAAAAGAAATGGAGAGAGAGGTGGCTGGAGAATTCATTTTGTATGATTGCAGAAGCAAATGATGTGAGTCAAGTGGCCCGGTCAGATAATTAAGCTACAACAGAGAAAGCTTGCAGAATCAGTCAGTTGTGATTATTGGTCCAGTGTGGTTGGATGCCTGATTCCTTCTGAAAAATATGAAGTGGCTGCTTTTATTATCATTAATTGCAGAGTGCCAGCAACAAATATGTAAGAATCACATTGCTGCTTTAAAGAAATCCATTGTATTTCAGTTGGAATATGAATGTGAGGATGCACTGATGGCAGTTTATCAGCCGTCCTATTCACCCTTTGGAATTAGACATTTGTAAGGAAGAATTCCCCTGGTACAAGTTTCCCTTGCCTTGTTTCTGAACTCTTGCACTTCTAGGCGATCCGTGACACGGTGCCGATAAAGGTGTATTCCTTGGGGCTGTCTGCATCTTTGCAGCATTTTTCTTTATTATGTAATTTAATTAGGAGCTAAATCATTTTTAAACCACCTCCGGAGCATCTAGGCAGGTTGTTCTGACAGTGAAGTATTAACCTGCTTAAAGTGCCTCCCAGAACCAACCTTTGGAAGTGTCTGTGAAATACTTCCCCTGGTAAGCAAGTGGGTTATCATGAAATGAAAGAAAAAAGGAAGCAGTATTTCGGTTGCAGGAAAGGGTAAAGCACATTTAATCCAAAACAGGCTACTGCAGTGTGCATGGTTTACTTATGGAGTTCAGCGGCTTTAAAATAGAAGTCATTTTGCTATTAAATTTACCACATGTAGGAAGAATTAATCACATAGAAACACACACGTTACGCTGGGCTCCGCAGAAGTCAAAGCCCTCGAAGTTCAGGGGCTTTTATAACTTCGAATGCGGAGTCTTAATTTTAAAAGGGAAATGCTGAAATGTTCAGCTTGCAGCAGCTCGCGTAGTAGCATTCCTAATGTGTCCTAAACAGCTATTAATGTCGTCAAGCTGTGTTTTTCCTTCTTGTGTGTGCAATCATCTGCTCAGTGGTGCGCTCCGGAGCCGGTAGCAGGAGACAGAGGAGTGGCCTGCTGTGATTGATGGGCCGAGGCCCGGGAGCTGAAGGAGTCCCATCTGGATTAGGTTTTGGGAGCCGGCAGATGCTGGGAGGGAGGTCAGTAAGCCTCGCATGAGCTCGCCCTCCTTCAACACCCCTCTCATCCCCTCTCAGACACACCGTACAGCGCTCGTGCACCCTCCACCACAGTTGGTGCTTGCTTTGGGCAGATGCTGTATGGCCTGGGACTAGAGCAGCTGCTAAGTGTATGGAGGATAAAGGGAGCAGGATGGTACAGCAGGTATTTTCACTTTTATTTTCACTTGAAACGCTGATTTTTAGCCAAACCAGGGCATTTCTTACACCCAGCTGCACCACTGCATGCAAGCCTCTTCTAATCCATGTTTTGTTGCTTAAGCCATTCTCAGCTGCAGCAGTGATTACGTGTCTCTGCTGCGCTTGATGTATCTAACTGAACCGGTCTTATAACCAGCAGGTTTACAGAGTAATGCTGCATTTTTCTTCTTTGTTTCCATGCCCTGAGGATATGATGCAGTTTGGCTCATTTAACTATAGTACTAGGGAGGCTTTCTCTAAATGTGAAATATCTCTTGCCAAAGAAACAAAACACACCAAACAGAAATAGAGTAAAACAAACAATAAACTGTTACTTAGACTTTAAAATGCAGGCAGCCAGAAAGGTTTTCACTGAATAAATACAGTTTTATGCTGCAAATGTGTTTTGAAAATGGAACACTGCATAAGTAATATTTTCTATGCTTTCGTGTACAAACATAACAAGCTTACTTTATTGCATTTTGACACTTTTCATGCATTTTTTAATTATGAAATCCTTTCAGAACAGAAGATGCTGAAAAGGCATGTTGAGATCTGAGATACTGGGAGCATTTTTAAATCCCAAGCTTTTCTTGAAATGGAGTAATATATACAGAATAGGAGCAGTTTCACTCACCTACATCGTCAGAAGGCTCTCTAGTTTTCTTCTGTGCAGTTCAACATTTAAGGAGAAAGCAATAAAGTTGATTTTATACACTGCCACGTAAAGCATATTTTTCAGTTGAAATGTGGTTTTCATTAAATCTCAGGCCAAAACATTTAGCAGAGCCTGACTGTCTGCCATCCTTTGTTCTTCTTTTGGTTGCCAACAAGTACTTTATTAAAAACTATGCACAAAAGTGAGCATTAAGGGGGTCATTTAAACTTAAAGTAAAGCTACTTGGATCAGAGTCTGGAATGACAACATCTGGGGAGTCTCGCATGCCTGCGTTGTACCAACCGTGTCTGTGCACTGTCAGCCACCCTTGGGGATTACTCCAGTACCTGAGTTTGAAGGCTGATTTAGGATCGATGTTGCCTCTTGCTTTTAAGGCAGTTTCATATTGTTGACTTTTAATGTCTTAGATCTGTGATTTCCTTTCCTTTCCTTTTATTTTATTTTAATTTTAACTTGCTTTGTTTGAAAGGGCACAATAATGTGTCACTTTAGAAGCCCATACCTAAGGAATTTCTGGTTTGTTAAAATCCATTCAATTGTAGGTAAGTTTTGTGTAGCCTGGAATTTTCGTCAACCACAAGTGTGTGCAAATATTTATTAGCTTATATGGTATTGTTCTGAATCTGAGTTTGCATTTTTAAATGCATCTTAGTAGTAAAGAACCTGTGTACACATAGGTGCTTTTATGCTATAGTGTAATACCATGTCTATTGGGCTCACATGGAATAAAACATTCGCCTTTTAAACCTGAAGAGAAGACTGCAATAGTCTGCTGTGTTTAAGAGACAGATAGCTCAGGTTTATTTTTACTGTCATTTTCAACTTCACTAACAGCAGAGTATGCAAGTGTAACACCTTTAGTGTTTTTCTTTCTTTGTTTCTTTTTTAACAGGCAGTTTAATAAATGCATAACCTTGCATACCACTTTCCTACTCTAAGTATTATTATTTTTTTAATATAGCAAAGTGCAAACCTTCGAGTATGTAAAAGCTATATATAAAGAAAGAAAAGCTGCTGCTTCACTGTTTATTTCTTTAAAACTGGGCCCCTTTAATAGAGACCCGGCCCTCGCTTAGTGCATAGGGGCAGGCAGGCAGAGGAGCCCAGGCAGTGCGGAGGGGCCGAAGCTTCCCGTGCCCTCTGCTTTTTCCCGATAATCCTAAAAAAGTGAGGCGTTTTCAAGTTGCTGGTAAGAAATGATATAACAGCTCAATGTTCTTAATTAAATATTAGCTGTAATTAGTACTAAGTGTGACTGCTTTGAATATTAATTAGGGTCTCCTGGAACTGCTGTCAATGTTAATGAGAAACAGTGGGAGTCTCGGCAACATCTGTTTTGCGACTCGAGGTAGTATAAAAGCCATTAGCTGAAATGCACCTGGACATTAGTGCATGGTCCCTTCTTGCCATTATTGTTCTTCTTTAACCTCCATGGACCCTAGTGCCATGGGTAGATATGACATGAAGGACTTGGTTATGGACCAGAAGGAACTAGCTGCTGGGTTTCAAAGCCAGCCCAGTCAACGTGAGTCTATAGGACTGCAAGTTGCTCTCCTTCAGCCTTCCTTATTGAAGGCTGTCTTAAAACATGGCAAAAAATGAAGGCCTCTGCCTCCCAAAAAGTTTTTAAGGTTCTCCTTTAAAATCTAATAGATCTCTCCAGTGCAAACCATTCATTGTTGCTTGCTATTTCATGTCAGAGTTTAGTTTGGTTTTTAACATTGCGAAAATATTAAGTGCGAAAAAAAAAAAAAAAAAAAAAAAAAGAAATGAACCTTACTGGACCTTACAATTTTAGCTCAAGAAGATGTAATTTCAATTTAGTAAGGGTAAACCTACAAGAATTTTAACCTCTATTGAAATTTAAATAGTGGCAAGTTTCAGTGCAACAATACCCTTAGAGATAATACAGATACATACAAATGGAGCTTCCTGCATTAATCCTGTGCAGTAAATCATGGTAGGGAAATGACACTGTTTTCATTTTAAACATGGTTGAATGAAACACTGTAAAAGTACTTGCTCAGGGCCATACACTAAAATACAAGCAAGTATGGGATTAAAATTAGAGAGAGTTGGTTTCCCCCTATAATGCTTAATTTTCTAGGGCACAGTGCCTTCTCAATGGAAAATGTAACTTTCCCTTCTAATCCTGCCATGTACTCAAGGCTTTTTCCTGTGCAGTGGTTTTGAAATTTTTGAAAGCTCCTGAATTTAGACGCAATTCAGATCAGATCACTGATGTCTGAATTAGTTGAAAGTGGCTGGAAAAGCCCTCAAGTGCAAAATGCAGAAGAGTGGCTTTTATTCTCCCAGTCTAATCTGAATTTATGAAATCATGAAATCAAGAACTTGTGAGGACCAAGAAACAAAATGTCCCCACTTTTTCCTTTGCAAGTACTTGTACATGCTGTGATGGGAGAATGACAACATTTTAATTTTTTTTTTTAATATTTTAAAATATTTTAAAAACTTATTTCATTTTTTACTGATTTATTTATTTTGGCATTACTTTATATTTGTAAGAATAGCTTTACCTTGCAAGCCAGTTAGTCTGTCTCAGTGTAGGATTCTTTATAGCTATCTGGAGTCTCCTATATGGTGGCCTCTAATACAGTGCTGGGCTTTGAACATCTTTTAAATACATGCTAAAAGTTTTGCCTACGTTTTCCCTCCATTATCATTATTTGGTATGAGTAGAGTGTTTAATCAGATACATGTAATTGATAAATTAATGCATTTGACTGCCTACTGTCGTATCAAACATAAAAGAGATCAAACTTGAGAGAGAATGGGGGGCATTTGCTTTTTAATTGTACAGATTTACAGCATTGTCTTTGTCTTCCAGTGTTGGAAGTTTTAAAATGTATTTATTTTGACTTTTTACAGTGTAGAATTTTTTTTTAAGTTAGCTTAAGGGTTTAAACTGTTGTATTTGTAGATTCAAACATTTAGTATTGTGGCTACAAACTAGAGTCTCGTTGTTTTGCATTTGTGCAATGCAGTCACTAAACACTGTCTACTGCAGAGTTGATCTGAATATCTGACAGAGCATCACTTTGTGTAAATATTTTCAAGCATGTGAACAGTATATGCCCAAGTTCTGTTGTGTGTGGGTTGCATGTGTTAATTCTGAAAATAGCAAATCATAACTGACCATAGACTGTGTCCTGTAATACCTGGAATGACAGTTGTTCTCAGTAACTTTGAGTCCTCTTCTCTGTTGGAATTGAGGCATTAGTGCAGGGAGATCTACTGGCCTTTTACAGTGAAAAAATAGTCTACACTTATCCAAGGAAGAGGATATTGTAATACAGTTGAATTGTAATACGAATGAATAGGGTTAGCAAAACAGGGATTTAATTCAGATAAGAAGTTTTCTCCTCTAGAAGCAAACTTTGTGCCCTTTCCAGGCCAGCAATCTTGTAGGCTACGACCGCGGCTTTCTAAATGACTTTATCTCACTCGGCGTTTCTTCTTCCTTTTCCCTTCTCCGCTCCCTGGCTCCTCGCAGGGTAATCAGGAAGCTCCGGCCCCTCCTGACACCATGGCGCAGCCTTACGCCTCGGCGCAGTTCGCTCCCCCCCAGAACGGCATCCCCGCAGAGTACCCGGCCTCGCACCCGCACCCCGCGCCCGACTACCCCGGCCAGAGCACTGTTCCCGAGCACACGCTAAACATGTACCCGCCTGCCCAGACGCACTCGGAGCAGAGCGCCGCCGACACAAATGCACAGACTGTCTCCGGCACAGCCACAGTAAGTCCACGTTTCAGCTGGGTTTAAAGCTGTGCCTCGAGTGTTGCATATGTATTTCTCAAAAGCATTTATTCTTGTGTTGCACTTAGTAGTTTTACACTTGATTTGTGTTAGGATTACTCACCGCTCTGAGGTTGAAAGCCCGTCTATGTTTTTCTTTGAACTTGGATAATACTATTTTTCTGTTTTTGGAGCTTCTTACAAACTGTGGGAGCTTGGTAGAATCTATTCTTTCCAAATTTCTTTCCTACAATATCAGACTGACAAAATGATTAATGGCAAGTCCATGAATCATATAGTAATGTTTGACTACTTCCAGTCTGGCAAAATGTAGGAAAAGACTGTTTGTTAACATTTATTTGAAAGAAAAGCCATCATTTATTTTTTCATGACCTCTCTATTTTTCAGGAACACTTTCGAGTGGATTTTTTTTTGTTGTTTTTTACAAAATTGTTAGTTGAATGATACTGTATTGAAGTTGCACAGCTATGTGATAATGTATTGCGAAGAGTGTTGCTTCAGTACTGGAATCTTCAGGGAATTTGTCTGTGCAGCTGTTAAGAAAGTTGTATGTAGGACTGGACAGTGTTGAGCCACAGAGGAGAAACTAGTCCCCGGAGACAGCAAATTATGAATAGCAATTACTCAAAATAGTTATTTGCAAGTAATACAAAGACTTAGATATTTCCCCAAAGTGTTTGTCAAAAATTATCAAATCCTGAAAATGTTTGTGCAAAGCAGTGTGCTTTTAAATTGATTTTCTGTATGATTTGTTGGTGTAAATCTGAGTTGCAGAGATGGCCAACATTTAACTTTCAGTATCACCCCTCAGTACCAAATTTGCCTTTACGTTCTCCTAAGGTTTGATCTCCTTATAACATTCTGAGATGAAATTCCAAGTGCTGATGCACCTGTATGTTGAAAATATTCCTTAAAACTGTTCTTCTCGGGACAGAAATGGTAGACTCTTTGTCATCAGTCATGCAAGGGACTCCCTGGATGTAAGTCCTTACTTTGTAATTTCAGGCACAAACTTGCTACTTTGATAGTTTAGTGCTTCCAACTAAATTCTAGATCAGGACTCAGGATATCCAGTGCAGATGGTTGGCAGCTTTCAGAACCGTCAACCACCTGCATGAAGTGTGGAGGATCCAGCATGGATTAGACAGCCCGCTGCAATTGAGCAGACATTTGGAGCAGCCCTGCTTGTCCTCGTTATCCTTGCTGCCGTGCTCTGCACCGCCGCTTCGTCTCCTTTCTCTCCCATCCCGTGTCCTACTTGAAGGGTTTCATTCATTAGGGCAAGAAAAGAAGGAAAGGATTGGATCTGGAAGACTCAGAGTGGAAGAGTCTTCAGGGAAATACTGCCTGTTATGAAATGACTCTTGAAAATCGTCTTTTTCAGCAGCTGAAGGTTTCCAAGGCATTTTTTCCTTCTTGAAAAAGGAATTTCTTCCTTCAAAGGCTCATGGGAATGCTACTCTTTATGTGCTAGGGAGGATGAAAAGCATTTATTTTTGAATGACTTGTTCTGAAGATTTGTATATATCTTGCCGTGTCACTAACATCTTTATATGGATATCTACAAGGAAGAAAAACAATATATCTATATATAGAGAGAGATTTCTCTTTTTTTGTGTGTCTAGAAGTTTAGGTTTTAGGAACCTGGAAGAGGAGATCATTTCTTTCTGATGTTAGCAAGAGGTCCCTTTCAAAAAGAATGAAGGTCTTGTAATAGATAGTTAAGAAAAAAGGCATACAACAAGTCTTTTCTTCACTCCCATAGTAAAGTCATTGCGGATATATCATTATGAGGCAAACCCGTGCGAATATTGTGCCTCAGTATATTCAAGTATACTTAAATGAAAAACAGCAGCAAGAAGTATTTTTTGGGATGTAATCAGTGATGCTCCCTCCTCTCCAGTAGCAAAGCTCTGTGTCTTTAGTGTGAGCTGCACAGGTCTGGGGTTTATGCAGTTGATTCCAGCAGCCTTTTAATTTCAGAAGTGATATCTTTCTATTGCACTGAGTGACCCTCTCTTCCAGTAATGTGAGAAAGGTTAAGTGTGAGAGCGTCCTATTTGCCTGCATCGCTTAGGATTATACTCAGCTCTACAGTGTCCCTCTTACGCATCTCCTTGTTAGATTCCTCATCTTCACCGATTTGTAAGTTTTTGTGCCATGATCAATTTTGCTGACTGTTATTGAAAATCACTGCCCTCGATCAGGAAGGAGAGCTGTGAACTGAACAGATATTCCACAAGACAGTATATCCTGGTTAACAGAATAATTGTTTCCATTGTCCCCATCTCATTTTTTTATATCCTACTATTTAACTTGCTCTTCCAAGCACTGCTGCATGTTGAACAGTTTGCTGTGATGCCCAGTTCTGCCTTTTCCTATCATCAGCCTATTGGCCTTTTTATCATTCGGCTCTGAAGTAAAAGACTATCCGTGCTAAGATCATCGGTAAAATGTTGATGCGAATGGGGCAGGAGCTCACCCCTAATGACAGGACTATCTATTTACTACTGTGATCTCTCATCCCTTTTGATTTTTCAATTTGGGGTTTCTCTTTATTAGAAAAGTCAGGTATGCATTTCCTCAACATCCCGCAAGAAAAGAAATCATGTGGATTGTCTGCAATGTCCTTATATCCTTCAAATGCTCTTTCAAACCTCACTCCAGCAAATCCAATGATTCCCTTGCAAATTTTCTGCTTCTGATATACTAAGAGGTTTTATTGTTATTTGTTTGTATCTCCTTAGTTATCTGCTCTTCTTATTTCCTTTTAGCCTTCCTAACATCCAACTTGCATTGTACCTGTCATACTCTTTCTCCCTTCTGATTCCATTCGGAATGAATTTCCATTCTCTGAAGTATAACTATTCAATTCTAATAACTTTTTGTATTTTTCCAGTGTAGTGTACTTAGTTGTTCTTTTTATTAGGGGTCCTTTGCTTGCCTCCTGTTTCCTGTCTTTCAAAGGAAAATGCATAACTTCTTTGTTTAAGAAGCTCTCACACTGAACATAAAGATTTAATTTCCTTACTTTTGCCTTTTTTCATAGAAACTTTTTTCTAAATTTTAATGTTGAAAGCTGTACTTTCAACTCACTTTCAAGGGAGCTATATTTCCTGATACTGACTTTCAGGGGAGAACCATGCATTACAAATAGGAGTTTACAGGAAGTGTATTCACTGTGCATCTGCACTGTTCAGCGTAGCCTTGACAGTTAAGATACCCCTTATTAGCTGAACTTGTGCAAATTCACAATCAAATGTTTGCACAAATTAATAACAAAGCTAGATCTGAGATTTGCTATGTTGTGTGTCATTAGCATCAGACTTCTTAACACACTCTAGATAGATGTACAGATCAAACTCAGGCAGAACCCTACTGATTTGTGAAGAGCTTTGTAGTATTATGAAGGTCCAGCTGTGTACATCTCTTTGGGAGTTGTAGTTTGAATAATATATGGTTTTATTATGAAATAGAACTTTTAATAGCTCCATGTGAGTAGTGTAACTCCACAACGTCTTCTGCTTGGTAGGTTCGAGTATTTTTATACTGTTCACTTTAAGTTGAATTATGTGCCTTTAAAAGAAAAACTGCTGACTGATCATTTGCAAAAGGACACTGTTGTGATTATTCTAGATGAGGTGCTGAAGGAAGGCCAGTTTCTCTTTGTGTTTTTTTTTTTTTTTCTCCTCATATTCACATGCACGCTTACATGCATTTGAAGCTGTATATGCTCTTAAAAATGCATATTACAGTTTTGAAATATGAGCAATTTCCTTATTTGCAGAATTGCTACCTGAATTTGCTTCCCCTGTGAAGGACTTAATCCATGCAAACTTCTTTCTGTTTGTCTGAGAGCTGCACGGATTGAAGCTACAGCTCACACCGCGTCTTGTGCAACCCAAACCCCAGTAAAGATATAAATAATAATGATCAAAATAAACAAGTTCTGTGAAACTTCTCTTAAATCCTTTATTGCAGTATCAAGAGTGATCCCAGCACAGTTGAAAACAATCCTCCTTCAAACTGAGCAAGATTTCAATCATCTTCCTGATTACAGGCTTGCAATTTTGTGCACATTAAAGTGCTCTTAAATAGTAAGTCTGTAGACTTGATATCTTAATTAGTAGAATCTATAGGCTTTAGTAAATATTTCCTTAGTCTTGTTTGATCTTTCAGAGGCTTTCAAGATGGATATAAAAGCCAAAATGATAGTGCTTTAAACTGACCTTGAGTCGATGCAGGATATTAGTCAAAAGAGCCTTAACAAAATTTTCTGTATGCTATGCCAGCAGACACGTCTGAGTGGAAGAGAATGTACTTTTTTCTTTAATTAAAGTTAAAATATCTTATTGTGAATTTTACTTTTCTGACATTATTAAAAAAATACTTCTTTGCATTATATGCTTAACTGCTTCAAGTGTAGTTTCATTGATGATCTTTTGGCAGTAAGGATGGCGATTAAAAATACTTGTGTGCTTTTGAAAAAATGCATTTCCTAGTGAAGATATTTTTAAATATCATTTGATAAAATAATGTAAAGCAGTCTCCATTAGGATAAACGTTGGACATGGATAGTGATTAGATTCTGTGCATAGGAATTACTAATACCTTATTTTAATGTTACAAAACAGGGGAAAACATATAGGATGAATGTGAAGTAAGCAATGCTTAGACACAGGATGATTTAACCAACATGATATAAAATAATCTGGCAATAAGATACTGTTCAAAATTGTTTTGAGTCTCCTCTGAAAAATATGGCATTCCTCTTTATGGATCAATGTTAAAATGTTAATGTTAAAAATGTTAAAATTTGTTAAATGTTAAAATATTAAAAACTCTCACCATTGAAATAGTCCATCCTTGTGCATAATTGTTATTCATTCATAGTTGTTATTCGTGTAAGCTTGTTGGAGGTTTGGACTGCTGGTGGGTTTGGAGTTCCATGCCTTTAAAATAGAAGCAAAGGTAGGAAACTGCTTTTTTCAGGATGGATGGATAAATGACAAGAATGTGGTAAAATTATGTGAGGAGTAACATGTGGCAATTTTTTGAATTGGCTTTGAATATTGTTTCAAACAGTGTGCCTATTATAAAAGATTTTAAGTAAGATTTCTCATCATTTTATGAAATTATGAGATTGTCTTTTGCATATATATATATACACATAAAATATGTGTGCATATACATATTATATTTCAGGGAATAAAACTTGTTCAAATTTTGCCAGTGTTTTTTATGCATGACTTCTTTGGTTGATGTCACTGGGAGATGTGTGTTTAAATGTGTAAGGCATGAACTGGGCATGCGTAAAAAAGCAGATAATAAGAAGTAAGTTTTGCTTCTCTACTGTTTCCTATTCTAAGTGTAATGTTACAATACTCTAATCATGGTAAATGATATGGTAAATACTTAGCTTGTAACAGTATGTTTGTGTATGTGTGTATAGAAAAAAAGATTCTGTGCTCTAAATTTAACTGTGGTTCTTCGTTAGAGAAACCTTGATGTCATGCTGTAGTCTTTCTCAGACTACAGTTTCATGGTATTTCAGAAGGTACGAAGCCCTGGATGAACAGGTGTGCTTGGCTGGAGGTCCTTCAGGAACACGGCCTGCAGCAGCAGTGGTGGTGACCAAGCTCTTGGCACACTGCCCTCCAGGTCGGCGCTGAGTCCGTACCCAGGGGGACTCAGCATCTTGGAGTCACTTAGAGGACGTAGTGCAGAGGTCTGGTGGTCTGTGATCATTGAGGATGTCGGGAGTACTTTTTCACACAACCCCTGGGTCTTGACTGAGTTTCAGCTTGGTTAATCCTATTTCCTCAGCCAAAATTTCTTCTGTTGCATCCACTGAATTTGATGCTCTTCTGCATGAGAATCATGCCTGGTTTTACAATTGCCCTTCTTTAACCTCCAAATTTTCTATATTATTTGAGATCTAATGGTTTGAAAATCAGATGGTTCCTTTTCCTGCTATTAATTATGTCCAGCTTTGTGCACTTTTTAATCATGCTGCAGAGGCCATCTGTTCATATAGGAATAGGGGAAGGCCTAGTGATACCGTGCCCTGAAATATCACTTGCATGTTGAACTCAGCTGTTTGGTGGATGATGTTTTGAGGGAGATGTGCCCTTTGTTGATTTCGTCCCTATTTCTCTGTTGTGCTTTTTGATTTGCAGAAGAGAACTAGCAATTGCAAGTGGTTACAGTGAAGCACATTATATAAACCCAAGTTGTTGGGATGGGTGGGTAGATTGCTGCTGTAGTTCTCTGCAATGTATTTTTTTTTATTTCTTGTTAGTTCTATTTTTCTTTTTTTTTTCCTTTGATCTTTATGTAACTGATTGGTGTGTTTTTTTCCCCTCTCATTCCTCCTGCTTGCTCTTTTCTTCCTTGTCTATATGTCTCCTGAGGGTGTGGGATACACTAGCTCTTTCAAGACATTCTTTTAAACAGAAGGCTATATCCTGCTAGGCTTGGAGACAGAAGTCCATCAGTTGTTCTTGTTCTTACAGCAGAGCGTCTTTGAAGCAGAGATTTTTTTTTCAAAGTTATCCATAGCTTGCTGGCTCGTTGTTTAATTATGGTTGTGCTCATTAATCTTGAGATGACCTTCAATGAGGTCCACCTTAAGACGAACTTTATGTGGACCAGGAAGGAAATTAGACTTTGTAGGTAGTTCTCTCTGGGAAGTCCAAGGAGCAGAATTAGAGTTTGGATAACCAGGTCCATCATTTCTCTAAAGACAGGGACTCAGAGCAGCTGCTCAGCTGCTGTTTTGCAAGTCAAATTTCTCCATGGATTTTTTTTCCACAAACTACTGTCAATGACCCAGTCTCAGTTCTGTTTCAATTCCTTATTTTTTTCTCCTATAGATGTTTGCCAGCAGCATGCCAGATACTTGATAATACTTTGACAATTGTTACAGCAATGTTTAATGATTCATCTAAATCATACCCTGCTGCGGCAGGCTATTGCATCAGCCTGGTCTGCTATTTCTGTTATATTATCTGTTAGATTTGGGCCTACCTGCTACTTGAGCAAAGTATTTCAAGGAGTTGGTTTCAGCACCCCAAGTGCTTCAGTGCCACAGAGGCAAGCAAGCTACTCGAGCTCCTGCTCTGCAGCCCAGTGAAGAGATCAAAACTGACAGCCCAAATAGATAACATAAAGCTGTGCTGGGCTGGTGAGGCTCCGTAATGACTAAGGATCATAGACTTCATTACTTCTAAGAGGCCTCCTTGCAGAGCGCCCTGCATGTAAACTGTGCAGCTAGACACCATGTGTGTTCCTGTGCCTATGCTGAAGAACTGTGGTCATGTACTGCTCACTTGAGCAGCTGGGTGCGTCAGTGCCTGCTCTTAGGTAGTTCTTCTCAAGGATTCACAGGACTTCATACTGACTGCTTCCTGAGACAGTTAATAAATTGCTTATCTACTTATTTGTGTTCCCTGACACAAAACCATCCCCTTTTCCCTGTTGCTGAGTTCATGACTCGGGCTGTGCTCGCAGGAAGCGCTCGTGGTCTGTCAGCGGCTGCGCGCCGGGAGCGGAGCAGCGCACACAGCCCCGCGGCCACCTCGCCAGGCAGCAAGGCTTGTGTTCTCCGGGAATCCCACTTCATTGACAGCGGAAAGGATGACGAGGGTGATAGTGAAAAGGAAGGCAGAAATAATGCTTATATTTTTGAAATGTATTTTTACAAGGAATTTCATCTTCCCTTAGTTTTGGGGTGGGTGATAGTGTAGTAGTAAAGCTTAAGTCCCCCCAAAAATGGGGATAAGGAAAGCAGTTATCTCTGTCTTCTGTGGGCGCGTTTGCTCAGATAAATCAGTTGGACGTTACTGAAGAACCCTCTGAATCTTCACTGTGGGGCAGACTGTCGCTTCTCAGATCACTTGAGCAGAGCAAGTAACCCCAGCCAAATTGAAGGCAGATTTAACACACACAAAAAACTTTGTAGGGTCCTTTTCCATTATGCATTCAGCTAAAGACTTAGCCATATTATTTCAGCTTGAAAAATTTCTTCTGATGAACTTTCCTTCAACACCAAATAATTTTTCACCTCCCAAACATAATCGACCAATTAAATGATTTAAGATTTGCTTCCTACTCAGTCCTGGAGGAGTTAACAGCAGCGTTACTGGAATCTTCTTGCGCTTTGCTCCCTCTACCAATTTTGTCTGTTTCATTATTGACTTTTTCCTCTCTCTCAGCAGTCTGAGGAGCTGTGGCATCCAAACGCTTGTCTGTGCTTTGAGTTCTGGTATCTTGAGAAAAACAATTGTTGCATTTTTCGCTGAATAAGCAAAGCATAAATTTCTAAGGGGACCTTGCTACAATGAAATAGCTAATTACAACTTACATTGTGCTTGACCTTCTGCATCTTTGTTTCACATTATAACATGGTAATTAAAATCGATCCTTATTTATATGGCTTTTTTTTTTTTTTTTTTTCAAAAATTAGCTCTTGTTTTCACTAAATACAGGAGTGGCAGAGCTAGGTAAGGTAAGACTAATGATATTTTCTATTCTCGTGTAATTGCCATGCAAATGATAATTCATGATGTGCAACTTTATCACAAGCTGTCAATTCCTCACTGCAACAACTCTTTATAATTCTAATATAAGCTCATGTATTGCACGTCGCACAAATGTGTTGGCAACTTCTTTGTTAGCCCACAACATGCCTATGTCCTTGTTTGCAAGCAGGTGACTCTCAGCAGAAAGGTCAGAATGGTCAGGTGTCCCACCTAGATGGAAAACTAACAAGGTTCTAACCAAAAGCTGTGAAGATTGAAAGATGATTCAGATTGTCTTCCTGCTCATCTTCCTTTAAATCATAAAGCTCCGTTTCAATTGACATCTTTGCCCAGGGTTACAAAATAGCTGAAGTTATTCTCCTGTGTGACTGCAGGTGGGTCTCAGTTGAGGGTGGTTTAGTGACTTATCACCCCCCCAACCCAACCCACATTTTTTTTCCCCAATCCCTATTTATAATTTCAAATTTCTGTTCTTCTCCCACACAGCTCAATCTTCAACTTTCCCATCCACCTACACACCTATTCACAGAATTATTTTAATTAAATGTTATTTCTGTATGAGATTACTTACCACTTCTCCCTGCTTAATGTTCTCTTTCTAGGGTCTGTATAAAAGAGTGACTTCATTCGTTTTCCTTTGCCACCCATCACTAACAGGAAGGCAACAGCAATGCACATCGGCTCATCTTGGCTTCCCTCGCGGCCAAATCCTTACATAAGTTTGAGGCTGTTTGACAGTCTGCAAATGTAGGTCCAAATTCACATCACTGCGGGCAGAAGTAGAGAGAGAACATGTTGCTAATTAGATCTATGTTCAAGAACCCATTAGCAGTTCTTCCTTTTGGACTTTATTGGAAAATGAATTAGACTGAGCTGAGGATTGATATATGGAGACCTGTTTACATGTCAAGATACAATTTGTAGGTGTCCAGGATAGTTTTCTTCCTGTCCTGAATACATTTGAGATACAGATAGGAGGTCCATCCAGACCACCAGGCAATAGCAGATGGATTTGGCTGTGAAAGCACAAGTGTATTGCAAATTACTAGTCACCTACCTTTAAAACTATTAATAGGAACATAGGATAGTTGCCTTAGTGATTCTGAATTTCTTAGTATCTTTTATGTTACTATCTTAGTATCTTTTGAATTTAATATGAAAATCTCTTGTTAAAAAAAAACATTTCCTATTATCTTTATTCTATGCTTTTGTAATTTCTATTAAAAGTAAAAGTGTTTTAAAATATATAAATTGCTTTAAAATATCTATTGTTAATACCTTACAAGTGCTTTTAAAACTAAATGTACCCTTGATGTCCAAGGTTTTGTGTGCACTTAGAATACTATTTATATTACAGTTGTGTCCGGTTGCTAGACACTATTAAAGGAGACAGTGCTAGACACTATTAAAGGAGACATGTGAAAATTATTCATTAAAAAACACCTTTGCAATAGGCTTTCCTTAATATAATAGTCTTAGAATATATTACTGTTGGTGATTTTCTAAGGAAGTTTCTTAACTTTCTGGATTTTTAAAATTTATTTCTGATGAACAAAATTTCCAAGAGGCTAAAAGAGGCTGAAAGATTCTCAAATAGACCAATACATGTTAAGAAATGTAGCACATACTCACTTATGTGCTAGATCATACAGGTCACAAAAGGTTACTCATCCTAACCATGCAAAAGTAAATCTGGTTAATAGAAGGTACCAGTCATTTTGTATGTGACGCATTTCTGAGGCATGTCGTGTCTGTCCTAGTAGGGGATGTATGTTCGGGCCACCTTCTGTGTAAATATTGCTTTCCCCTATCATCAAGTGTTTAATATCTCTATTGAAAATCTTTTAGGTAACCAACGAAATCTCGTCTCAGTATCCCCACTTTCCTTCAGCTAAATACTCCTAATATTTTGGCCCCGATCTGAGTAGCTTTCTAATTTCATTGAGTTATTGATTTGACATGTTTTAGATACTGATCATGTAGACTATGTTATTTTTAGAACGAACTACCTAGCATAACTTAGGAACCCGTTATCTCTTCTTTATTAAACTTACTTACGTGCCTTATGTTTTTCAGCCTTCTGTCTTCAGAGGCTGGAGAGGAGGGTTGACATTCCTGACTAAACAGACTATATAGTTTCGTCTATAGTTTCTGCTAATAAGAAGAATGATACTTTGTCTTTATTACAAGTAAAAGAAGATTCAACCACGCAAATACACATTTCTACTTAAGACTTCAAGAGAGAATTAACTTGGTGGTTAGCATAGTCATTCCATAGGTAGGGAAGTAATCATTGGAATTTAGGCTACAGGTGATTCTGTTCTATGTTTTACTGTTTAAGGAATGCTTCATGGATGCTCCTCCCTTCCTCTGGGAGCAGCTGTGGGTGCTCAGGTGTGTGTTCTCACTGCTGAGCTGAGAGACCTATGCTGCCTGGTGCTGTGATCCCCAGGTTTTTGCCACTGCAACAAGTTGCTGATTTGTTGAAAAGAATTGTTATTGATCATTGTTTTCAAATGAAAAATTAGGAATAGAATAGAAAAGGGTTTTGCTGGAAGTATTAATCCTTTGAGGACAGTTAATAATGTCTTGCCTTGCTCAAGATAGGAATCAAATGGGGTATCTCCTAAACAGTATTCAGTAAGCATGGATATTCCATGCCAAATTTTAGTTACAATTGGGATTTTTGTTTTTACAGACATGGAAGAGGTGATAAATTTGTTGCTAAAATGTCTCTGTACCCTCACCTTCTTCAGTTAAACTTCTGATAATAACATCTAAATGTGCATTTAGGTCATTTTTTTTTTCAACAAGAAAAATGGTTTTTAGTGCTAAGGGGCCATGAAGTTTCTTTATTTGTTTTGGTTTTATCTCTATAGCCATCAATTCGCTGTCCACTCTGTTGTACAGTAGAGGCTGAGGAATTCACAGACTATCTGAGACTGATGTTAACACTGCAGCAGTGTAACATGAGGGTGCAGTGTTGTCACTGTACAAGCTTGTTGGTGCTGATGAATTACCTTGTCACAGAGATGTAACCAAGGTTATGAAGTCTTAGTGGGTTTCTTTCTTCATAGAGATGTCACTGTGGCTGAAGGAGTATGTATGACATGCTGTGTTACTGCCCTAGGACCAGAATCTGTTGTCTGGATGCTTTGGTGCAGCTGAGGGACTAAGGTTTTATATTGCTAGTTGCTGTCAGGGCACAAGGCAATCTCTTGGTGCACTGTAGGGCTGCTCCAGTCTAATTCTGAATGCAAGAACACCCTTCTTTGGCTCCTGTGAAATTTCTAGTGCTTCTACTGGACAGTAATTCTTTACACAAGGGGAGTAGAGTTGTATTTCCTAGCACTCTTGCGAGGTATTCGAGCTAGAGAATTTAGAAATTTGAGACCTCCAGTTATAAAGCCTCTTGTTTATATTATGCATTATTATTATGCTTTTAACATGGCAGTGGACTATAATAAGCCTGAAATATTTGTGAATGTGATGCTACCACTTAAATCCAGTGCAATTATTTTTTTCTTGTTGAGTTTATAGGATGATCTTCTTTGAACATCTCAGGAATGATTGATTCATCCTTACGACCGTTTTGAGAGATGTTGTTGAGTGACAATTACTGGTTTTCCCACTTTTGCAAGGAGGAACTGAAGTACAGATCGTTTAAATGACCTGCCCAAGGCAAATCCGTGACAGAATAGATTGCAGCAGCTGCCTGTCCTGAGTCCAAGTGTCTGGACTGAGATGCTCTTTCTCTCGTAACAGAATGCTCTGGCTGGATATCGTTTTGAACTGGTGCTTCTGGAGCATTGCACATGAGCACATTGCAATCTAAGCTTGGTTTACATGAATGCTATTCTTTAAATGCATGAATAAGAAAAAAAGCTTGTAAGGTGCTCTGCTAATTAGGAAGTACAAAAAAAAAAGGAAAAAAAAATAAAGCGCAACTCTGCATGTTAGTTGATCTGTAAGATGTTCTGCGCAGACTGTATGAAGCTAACCCCCTTTTTCCTGCCTCAAACCAACCTTGTCTTACAGGATGAGGGCAGGATTGTGGTTGAGTTTCCAACAGAGCAGCAGACTCCTTTTTCCTTATCCAGTGGCTTTTTCCTGTGATTTTCCTTTTGTGAGAGTTTGGGAGGCCTTTGCTGGTTTGTTCAGAGAGGGGTTGAGGTTTGTTTGTTGTTTGCCCTTTTAACTGCCCATAGCTCGGGTGGCCGGGGAGGAGGAGGACTGAGGAAAATGTCTTTACCCACCCCTGCCAAACACACCTGAGAAAAATATCCCCTTGGAAAGAAACACCCGATGTCGGCATTGCCGGCCTTGCAGCCATGCTCAGCATGTGCAGCCTTGCTTCGGTTGGCCGTGAATGTTCTAAGCTTGTGATTTTTGCCTTCAGTAACTCCTGTTTCTCAATTTTGCCAGCTTGTATTGAAAAATACTTGTAAGCAACACACTGTTATATTTGGGCAATGCATTAATCAGCTACCGTTCTCTGAAATACGGGTATGCATATGCATAGTCATACTAACAGTTAACACAGCATAAATACTGCCTGGTTTGCTATTTTTTTTTTCTTTTACAGAAGCCATGGCTAAGTAACTGTAATGATTTTTGCACCATATTCTCTTCCACCTACTGTTTTGCTGTGATATGTCTTTGAATATTGCACAAAGCCTAACAAATATATTTTCTCTTTATGAAAAATCCTTGTTTTATTTTGCAAAACAATTTACACCACAGTATCATCTTAACAGTGGCACATGGCTGTATTTTGAGGGATTTGTTTGTTTTGTGTTTAGTTATTCTCATAAGCAGGGAAAAATAGTTTAACTTTGTGTTTGTTAAAAATATGGGATTGTACACTAAAATGATTTTGAATTCACGCAAAAAAACAATCTTTCCTAAACAGCGATAGCTAAAATACAGTTCTGTATATAAGCTTTCAGTTTGATAAATAGTTACTTATGAGGTCATAAATACTCGAGGTACAAAAGGTTAATGTAGTGTGAAAGGCTGTAAAACACAGCAAGCAACCTGCTAGATCATAATGATGCATTAGCATGTTTCAGTATGAATGCTAGTAGCTTATAAAATCTTTGCTTTGAATTTATTTTATAGTGCAAGAATGTAAAGTTGGAGGATCTCCAATGAGGAGTTGTACTGCCTGAAAGGAAAAGAAAAAATATCTAAGTCATCTGCTCTTAAGTGCCCACTGCCTGAAAATGATAAAATGCTCTTTTTTGGTGAATAGGTGTCTAATACAATCTCTGAAGAGTATTTGTCATAGATGTTGTATGTGTACTCCAAGTAAGCAATGAAATACAGTGATACTTGGTGATTTTTTTGCTTTGAGTGTATTTGTAGGTTTCTGTGAGATAAAGTAAGCAATAATACCTAAAAGGAAAAAAGTGTTATAAATACTGGAAAGCAATTTACCTTTTAGAAAGAAGAGAAATACGATGCTAAACTCAAAAAGTGATCATTTACTGAACGATAAAATTCACCTTATAAACTGTAGTTTTTCTCAGTTTTAGATGCGTGCTATGGCTTGTGCTAGTGTCCAATATGCTGATGCAGCTAGTATTTCTCATTTAAAATCTACCCATGGAAGGAATTAATTTTACCTTGATGATCATTACTTTTTATTGAAGCAAATTATTTCCTATTCCAATATCAGTGCTTATGACAAATTAGAATAGTTTCACTTTAATTATAATCTTTTCAGTCAGTTCCACCATTTGCAGGGAAGTGCCATGTCTTGCACTAGCTATATTGAAGCAGTTAGTAAAATACAAAATCAAATATGGAAAAACTTCTGTTTGCAGACTGTTGATATTTGCTTTCAGTCATCTCTGCTCCATGGTTACCAAAGAAGTATTTTACTTTCAATTCATTTTCTCATTGAAGAACACTTGTATTTAGAGGGTACTAAGTAGTTTGAGAATTTAAACAAGGTAAATGTTTGTGGGATAATATTTGGCATCTAATTTGATAATAGATATAGTTATGTTCTAAAGCAGAGGCCTTGGGTTTTTTTCTTCTTTAATTTTCAGCTGTTGAAAATCAACACATTCTGTTTTTAAGATTTAATTTAAAAGTTGATAATGTTGGAACTGTGCATGTCTATCGGATGCTATTTTTAACGAATATGAATTTGCAAAGAATACCACAAGTAGTTTTTGCTGTGGCAGAAGTAGTGTATTCCTTACAGAATACTTGGGCATGAAAGAACACAAAGTGAGATAGATATTTTATAAAAGCCTTCATAACATCTCTGAAAATAATGTACGCTGTAATAAATTTTGAGGTGGATTATTTTATTTGGTAGCATTTGGTCAAGCCAGGAATCCAAACATCAAAACCCCAGTAGGCCAGTATATCAAGTTACTGATATATGACTCAATATAGTCAAGTGCTGCTTTGTATTACAAAATACAGGATTTTTGATAATAATACAAGAAAATTATTATATATTGCTGAACTTGTGCTCATATATTAGGTTATGTGTCTTTCTGCATCGTCTTTTGGGCAGAATTTTTATTTCGGGATGGGTGGGTTTTTGTTTTTCTTGATTCTCTATTTATAATATTCTCGGAGTCTGTATTACTTCAAAGCAGCCACAGCTGCTTTCTGATTGAATGACTAGCTGTACATTTTGTCAGTGCCTCTTCCTTTTCTCTTGCATGAAATATCTTCCTCATGCTGCAATAATCATGGATATTCTTAGTAGAATTGTCATGAAAGACCTTAATTAACCTTTTTTTAAAAAAATGAGGAAATTTGAAAAAAAAAAACAATGGTGTGGTTTCTCATTTAATGCATGCACCCAACAATTTCTATTAGAGGCTCTTCACATGAGTAAGTCAGGTGAGACAGAACTGCTCATCTTTAGCTCACAATTCATTTTCTTTCAGTTGAAATGTTCACCTGACATTCTAATCGGGGAAGAAAGTCCTGAGCGCATGCGTTAATTAATATATATCCTCCATGAATTTATATAATCTCGTAACTACTGTCATTAAAACATATTGGAAGACGATGCAAATAGCTACAGGAATTTCAAATTGTACTTACCACTTTTGATTCTCATTCTTTTATCTGTTTTTCTTTCATTTTTGTTTTAAGAAAAATTTCTCTCTAGCCTTTGAGTGGTCAAGAGATGTCCAGTCCTATGGAACAGATTCATTACAGAGAGGAAAATGAGCACACAGTAAAGGTTATAATTTACAACTTTAGTTCCATTTTCCAAAGTCTGACAAAGAGCAATTTTGACAGCATTTCTTTTATAAGTAGAGGAAAGGAGATGTTACGAAAGGAGATGATACAAGGTGTAAATGCAACTCATGCCATATTTCTACTATATTATAATATTTTATAATTATAATATATATGAAGCTATATTTATTATAGTAGTCAATATATACAGAGATATAATTCATTTTTTTTTCTTAGAGGTTCACTTCTGATAACTTCTCATTGTCTTCCTTTCATAGAAGTGGCTGTGCTTTATCAAAACAAAACAAAAACAAACAACAAAAAGCTGCTTTAGTTTATCCCGAGTAAAATTCATTATACAATTTTAAAAAGTTATTTAGTTATTTCCTTGCACTGTAAATTACTATATATACAATTTATATGTAGGTTGTTCTTCCCCAGATGCAGGAGTCTGCATTTCCATGTGTTGAATTTCATGAGATCTCTGTTAGCCAGAGACTTCCCCACCCTGTCAAGGTCCCGAAAATGTCAACGCTGCCATCTGATCTGTCACCAGTTCCCCCCAGTTTTGTATCCTCTGCAAACAAGATTAGTAAACTTGATCCATTTCTGAGACCTCAAGAGAAGGTGAAGTTCTTCTGTAATATTGACTGTGGGTGCAGAGCTAGAAAATCTTCTACTGCTTTCTGAAGTGAACTATGCAGAAATGGGGACTCCTGCTCAGAGTACATCACACAGGCAGCTAGCACTGGTAAATCATTAGTTTATTCTGCAACATTAGGCACAGAAATGAGGCAGTTAGGGAACTGGCTATCTAGGGTCCCTATATAGTCTGTAGGAGCAGACTCTGTAGGCTGAATCAAACTTCTGACAAGTGAAATGTCTCTGGATATTTCTGTCTTCCTATTGACTACACAGAGAACCTTGAGTAACTCTGCTTTTAACACATGAACATCAATTTAAGGAGCTGGACCTAGGCCAGGTCTGAAAATGTAGAGCATTATGTCTTGTACTTTGTACAGCAATTACCTAACACCTCCACTATGCAAATATCAGCAACTTCTTAAAGAACTGGGGACTAATGTAGACAAAAAAAGAGGTGGGGGGGGGGGGGGGGAAGGCAAGAAAAAAAGATGGCAAGATATTTTCGGATAGAAATGAGGAGTACAAAACTTAAGACAAACTGCCTCTAAGAGGAATTAAGACAAACCTGTTTAGAATTTCTGCAGCCATAGCTGATGCTTTACTGTATTAAGTCAGTCAGAAGACTTGGAATTTTTATTTTATAAAGAAAGTTGAAAAGGGCCTAAAGCTTCATAAATTTGGAAATAATAGTATGGACTTCTGTTGTGCAGGGAAGCTGTCCTCTGTCCCCATCCTTGACAATTAGGATGCAGATGCACTGTGAAAAATCCATGATTCGTATTTGTAAAGGCTGAAAAGAGTTGTGATACAGTTTATGAAGGGTCTCTTGAAGTTGCTTGCCATGTTCAAGGGGCAAGAAAAGACCAGCGTAATACCATGGGCATGTTCTGTAAGTCATATATTAAAGCCACAGTGATCACAGAACCTGCGTTTTGTTGTTCCGTTTCCCTCACAGCATATGGAATTCTCCCCATTCTCCCAAATCCTTTGCCCTTTCCCGAAGGCCACGGCTGGGAAGCTCTGGGGAGCTTGGTCAAAACAGTAGAAGGAAAACTCCTGCACAGCCTTTACTAGTCTAACCACTGTTCTAACCCCTGTCTTTGGTCTTTTCTGGAGGAAGCAGCACTCCAGATTGAAGTGGTGTCCTGCTTGGGTTTAAAGCAGGAGATCCTGTAATGTACCTGGCCAGTTGTGCTGCATTTTCTAGTTCATGGGTAAAGCACAGAGAAGTTGCTGAAGTTGCTTCTCAGTCCTTACTTTAACACAACTTTTCTAATTTACCACTGTAATTACAGTTAGCAGTTTTTCTTCAGCAGGGTGCCTGTTGTGTAACAGTGAGAGGAGGAATAATTTCCAGGCTCACCGTTCCTTTTATGTTTCCTCTCACACACACTCTTTTTTATTAGTCTTCAAAATAATGCAAGATGGATATTTTTTTCTTTTGTTAAAATACCCATGTAAACAGATTTTTGGGGAAAAACTACTTTGGGGTTGAGACTGAGATATTGAGATAGTTGTTTTGATGTTACAGTTCTATTAAATCCGTCATGGTTGACATGGGTAAAAATATGTTCTAAATGTTCTAAATGTATCTAAATACTTTAGAATGTATCTAAATACTTAAGGATTGACTCAGGTGGTTGATTTTAGGTAATTTTAGTCTGTTTTGTTTGTTTGTTTCATTCATACACAGAATTATCATTGCCAAAGAGTAGACTCTAACAGTTCTTTGCATCTCTGCAAACTTGAGATTAATGATTAAAATAGTCAAAAGTATTTGAGAATTTTTGCCTGGTGTCTTTGCCATATAGATGTTAGGTGAAAATAGGTCTATCTTGATTGTAAAATTTCTGTTTGTGTTTGCTGTGCTTGAGGCTTAGTAAGTGGAGGTCTGTTGGAAAGCTGTGGTGAGAAATAGGGTAATGTAGGAAAGAGATATAAATTCAGTGCCAACTCTCCTGATTGCTATTAGAGAATGCTTTCTTTTGCCCTTGTTCTGGATCCTTGTCTCCTCTAGGGAAGGAAAACATTGTTTCAAGGAAATCCCAAGTTCTGTCTTAACTTCTTGAATCAGCATGTCCTGAAACTCGAGTATCCATAATCAGAGTCCTTGCCTGATCCTGCAGCAAGAGCTGCATCGATGAAGATCTGTACCAGCAGAATTCGTCTTAAGATCAAGCAGATTTCATAAGACCAGAGTTTATAGCTAGATTTGGGCTGTTTTAGCCCCTCTTTGAATTCTTTGAATCAGTTGAGCCTCATTAGATTATTTTTTTTAAGTGGGAGAAAGGAATGAAGATCGTATATTTTCTAAACCTTTAAATCATGTTCCATGTTAGTGAAGGAAATGCGTTAGCTTAGCCATGAAGAGAGGGATAAATGCTTCTGATTTGTCATAGACATAGCGTTCTGTTATGTGTCCTTCCTTTATTTTGGTTAAAGATGATAGAACACTTTAGGAATGCTCCATTGACAGTGGTATTACAGTCCAGTATCCAATGGAAAGGATAGAAAGCATCAGTCACAGCCTTAGGTGTGTTTTTACATTCCAAGTGTTGCAGCTCTTCTGAAATGCTGCTCACATTTTGTTGCACCGTGCTAAGATATGAGAGAACCAAACAAAACCAAGAAGAGAAATGAAGGCAGGCTTTTTTCACAGTGTGTCAGTAAAGTCTAGAACTTCACCTAAGCCTGAACAATTACTGTGCTGCCTAGGAACAGAACTGCTCTTTGTTAAGTCTGTGTATGGTATCTCTGCATAAAAAGATCTAAATGTTGGAAAATGTTTATCTTAGTGAGGTAGAGAACCTTCCAATTCTGCCGTGTTTCAGAGGGTTCAAGCGTTGACTCCTTGGGCTAATACATGCAAGTGCACAAATGGAAAATCCCAGCAGGAACTCAGGAGAAGGTGATGGGTCAAGCAATGAAAACCTTTTATCATGTTATCACCTTTTCTGCCTTTTCATGAGCTTGCACTGCAGCAATCAGCCGTTCCCTCTCAGCATGAGGCTCTGCTGTCACAAGTTCACTCAGCAGTTGGTTGTGTCAACACCGCTCCTACAGCAAGCGGCTTCAGATGCGTGACAGCAGCATCAGTCACAGGGGGGATTCCAGGAACTCGGCTGCATTGATTTCAGCTGAGGGTAAACATGGCTTTTAAACAACTCAGCAAATCCTGCCAGCGTTCCGACTGAACACACTTCACATCATCTTAAAGAAAATAGCGTCTTTGAAACACTGTGTTGTGGTGGTTCATTAATGAATTTTCATTGGGACAAATACAGTAATATGTCACAATATTACTAGATACAGAACATAATTTTATATGAGGTAAAGCCACAATTTTGAAAGATTTTTTTCCAGATAGAGTCTATTACTAAAAAGAAAATTTAAGAAGATTTGTTGCAGCTTTGCAGCTTTTTATAAGGGATAATACTTAAAGGAATTTTAAAGGTAATGTAAACATAGAATAAATTAATCTAATTCTGCTTTATAGCATCAATCTGTATTATTTCTGCATGAATAAATGACAAAAGGTAAAAAGTGCAATTCTCTTCCTGTATACTGGCCTGTGTCATTTTGTGAAAAATTTCTTCATGTCTTAGTCATAGTCCTTGTAGAGATAATTCATTCAGGGAGAATGAGTGGATTTCCAGAAACTAAATTATTGCAGTTAATTTCTTATCAATTGAAAAGTTTTGATCTCAACAGGCAGATATTAGGATGAATCACAGGATGAATATTTGGGTTCTGTCGCGAGTTATTTCCAGTATGTGCTTTCAAAATGTGACTTGCTGGAAAGTGAAGACTCTCATGTCTATCATTAGAACTATCATGCCTATTAGGCATATTTATCTGTAAACTATACAAAGGAATTTTATATTTGTTCACCTATTTTAGGTTCAATTCAACTTAGTTGTGTGCTGGTCCATGTTTTTAGCAGGTGGTGTGTATTTTTGGATACACAGAACATGTCATATCCATTCCTCCTTAGCACATTCTGAGGAACATATTCTACTCAATGTAGTTTACCTGCAAAACTCCATACTCATAGAATTCCTTGTCAGTGATATGGATAAGTGATGGTTTCTCATGTCCCACGAAAGGAGCAGTCCCATCCTCTACGTCTCTATTTCCCAACCTCATTTGGATGTTTCTGCCCCTTCTTTGGGTTGTGGATTGGATCGGATTGCTAACAGTACCTGGTTGTCAGTTGGATTAACAGCTCTGGCCCAAGGCTTGATCTACATGAGCGTTACAGTAAACATGGAGAGGTGGAAGGAAACCAAGTCTTGAGGTAGCAAGAAAGGGAGGACTTTGTGGCATGTGCATGGCTGATGCTCAAACTTCTCAAGAAACTGCACCATGAGCCTTCTGTTTCTGCTTAGGCATCCAAGAGGAGAATTCTCATCATTGAAGAAAACACTGAGATGCATTTAGGAAATAAGTGTGTCTAGTAATTTGTAGGCATAAATAATGTGAGCAAGTAATTTTTTAGCAATCAGGTTTCCTCCTTTTTGGTAGTGTAGTACTTGAACGAGTTCATCAGATTTATTATTTTCTAGATATCTTATTTGCACAAGTTTGTGCAATAGGAAGCTATGCCGCTCATTCAAATGACAAAAACCTTAAAACGACTCCACTCAAAATTTCTGTGCTTACTTTCATAATACTGTTTTGTGCGTTCTCATTTGTTTCCTGTTTAGAAGAGTTTCTGAAGTGTTGAAACAAAGTTATTTTTGAACATTTCATTGTTCCTGTTGTTAAAATTCTTTGGAAGAGCTGCAAGCCTTACATCAGCTGGGTTCTGACTACTCTGTGATGAAAGAGGCATAATGAAAATAACTTAATGTTTCATCATGTCTCTGTAACACTTTTGATATTGTTCTAACATCTTTTTGTTTGGATTAAACTAATGTTTCTGTCCTTTAACCAGTCAGGTGTTCCCTAGTATAGCCACTTAAATCTTTTCCTTTTCTGAATGATTAAAAACAAGGATTTTAAAACCTTGTTTTGATGGTATCAAAATAGTTTAGCTTTTGTACATATAGCATGAATTTTTAAAAATATGCATGGAATATGTACACTTCCTTGACTGATGCAGACTTAAGACAATTAGAGGATGATTTTGTTAATTGTTGTTACAGTATTCATAGATGGAGTAAATAGATGGTCAGAGGTAGTTATTGAATTGATGCTAACGATAAATAATGTATTCAGCAACCTCCTATAATTCCTTCTCTGATTGCAAGTTATTGATACCCAGTGATGTCAGCTGAGTGTCCTTAATTGAACTTGGCAACTGAACTTGCTCAGTGATTCTAAACTTCTTTGAAAGTTTTCATGAACATTCTTTTAAAAATCTACTGCTTATAGTGGCAAATGCTGCCTAAGTTCTAATACAACACATTCAGTAGTTAAAACATTTATAGATTCCAGTATTTCACTGCAAACAACATGATTCATACGCTGTTCTGTTATATCCTGCTGACTATTTTAGCAGGAAAAAAAATGATGAGCCAGCAATGTGGATGTAAAATGCTGTAAAAGGAATATATATTTCATGTTGTTAAGGAAGATAGATTGGAGAAATAATTAATCTAACCAAGTAATTAATAACTTTTTGGTTGCCCTGCAGTACCAGAAGCTTAAGAAAACTGTCTTGCTGCTCCTATCTGTCCTCAGAATTAATGATCCCTTATTGAGGCTGCTGGCCTTCTGTGCATAAGCTATCACATACTGGTGCTTTCTCGTAGCCTCTGGTAGCAGCATCCAGAAGGCATCCACCTAGAAATGAAAGAAAGAATCAGCACTGCTGTTGAGTCCTCAGCCTGCAACAACACCCAGTAGTCTGATGCCTCAAACCATATTCACAGTAGGCACCTTAAAAAATGCCAATGGGAAGCACAAAATTATTCAGGTTCCTTTTCATTTGTTTGTAAATCGGATTAAGGGAGTCTACCTCACCATGCTACAGTAGTACTGAAACAAATGGCCCACGGAGGGTCAACCATCAGATGTTTTCTTCCTGGTAAGAAACTGTATTCATCTGAATGATGAATGATCAAGGATCCCTCCCATGCAATATTCCAGAGAGCAGGTGGCTGTCTCATACTTGGAAAAATAAATAAATAAAAAGGGATGCTTATACTAGACATAACACAAGACTTTATATAGAGACTGTTCTGGCATCTGTGGGAAAAGAATGGTGTACTTTATTGTTATAGTCTGCTGGAAAGTTTTTTTTTTTTTTTTAATACAATAAAAATGCTTTCATTATTTGGTTAGAATTTTAAGCTAGATTACAAAGAAGGGTGCCCACTGCTTTTCTTCCCTCTATTTGAGTTCCATTCTTCATGAAGCAATAGCTTCCACAGGAAGCACCATTTCAAGAACAAATCTATTTGTTCTTCCTTCTATTTGTCCTTATAAAATAATAGGGCTTGCTGCTCTGCCCAGTTTTGATGATTACAATGTCCTTGGGTCCCCAAAATGCTATGCAGCTCTCCAGTTATGTGCCTCACAATTTGGCTCAACTTTGAAACGTGTCTTTTATTAAGTAAGAAAAGCAGAGACAAGTGAATGTGTGCCAGGAGTGAAATGGAATTGAGAACTGCACTTAAGACACTAATAAACGGGTCAGTAGCCAGTGTGATGGTGCAGGGCTCTAGATGAGGAACCAGGGGGTCCTGTAGAGTGGAGACTTGGCTTCTTCTGTGTATTTCTCTTCAGAACCATCATAAGAAATGGTGACAAAATATTCGCCCTGGTCTTAGTTTTGATTTGGAGCTTTGGAGAGTAAAGTGTTTTTGAGAAGGAAATGAAGGCAGGAATGTTATGCTTTTTGTAGTATGAGAAATTGAGCTGTGATGAAATTACATTTATCAAGTGAGTATAATTTAGAAGTGAAACTTTGACCCAGAAGTAAGTAAAGTAAAAGAAAATGTTAGCGCTGTGAAGAAGAGGGTCAAAGTTCCCTCTGGTTTAGAAATCTGGCTATCTGGTCTTAAGTGTCAGTATCTCTGAAGCCAGGCATTCCTAAAGTAAGAAATACTCATGATTATTCCTGGTGCAGTCATGATTGTGCTGTTACGTTTCTTTGTACATACCTTGATGTTCCCTTTCAGTAAATGAGCACGAAGAACAAAGCACACTGTCTTCACATATAAATTCTTAAGGGGTAGCTTGATGTGGCATGAGAGTTGCATATGTTTCAGTATGCTAAAACAAAATAATTTTTATTCAAGAAAAAATTCTCACAGGTAATATCTTTAAAACAATGGGATTTCATATAAATCTTTGTTCATGAGAAAAGGATAACAGAGATGCAATTGACAAGAAAAGGCACTGATACCTCTCCTGGTAATGTTCATCACACTTGTAAAAGAACAGTGATAAAAAGCCAACATGTGTGCTCCTTTGTGTAGAAATTTATGTACAGAAACATCTATCTGCATAGATAATTCCTTTCCCCTTCAATTACAGTGCCTATTAAAAGCAAATTCCAGGGCTCAGGCTCTTCAGAATACAAATGTATCAAACCGATATGATTAATGATGAGTTAATCAGTCTGTTTAAGTAAACAGAAAAGATGCAAGCCTTTCTACACCTGTGCATACCCTGGTGGGTAGTATATTTGGGAAACAGTGCTTTTAAAAAGCAGCAAATGCAGTTTGAAATTATTTTCTTTGCACAGTGTTGAATGGAAAATAACTGCTCAGAATCTATCCCTATGTTAAGCAGAGAATGTGCAATATTATCTAAGAAAAGTATGAATTTGGTTTAGCGTGCATGATTTTTCAGTTCTGTGCACACATTCAGTGTGGTTACATTTTTGCTCAGGACACGTGCATTCTTTTTTCCCTCAACTTTTCTCGATTGCTTTTTTTATCAGGTTTACAAATCAAATCAAAGAGGTATATTGCAGAGCTCTCTGATATTATTTTTTGCGATTATAGCACAATGTATTGAATTATGCTTGCTCATGTACTGCCACCGCTATTCTCTCCAGATTGAGAGAGAGAATGACTGTGGGGGCTGTAAATTCACTTGGCTTCCAGCACCACTGGTTAAATCAAGAGCCCTATTCAAGCTAGAGAAGAGACAGAGCAAGTGTTCATTACACAAATCAATTTGGTCAAAAGTACAGCACAGTGGGTACTCAACCATTGCTCACATAATATTGTCAGCTTAATCAAATAATGCCTAGAAGACATTCACAAGCTCTTTCTTGCTGAGAAATAACTTGATTGGTATAGCAGGAAAAAAAAATGTGGCTTTTCAAATAAGCATTTTTTTCATTTAAAACTCTTAAGAGCATTATCCATATATTGTACATGAAACGCATCAAACAGCATATTATTAAGTTTGCCATTGAGTAGATTCTTTTAAAATAACCAATTGTTTTTTTTGTCTCTTTTTTATCCCTCCTGTAAATAGGCGATCTGACTACGTCAATTTAGGCTGTTTTCCCTCTAAACTTGGAGTGGTTAAAGTATGTAACTGTTCCATGTTTTCCCACAGATTATTGATGAATAATCAAGACCAGGTGAAGTTTTTCAAGTTACCCTAATCCAACATATTCTCTATTTGACCAGGAAGAGGTTTAGGCCAATGTTATCCCCGTTGCTTGTGTCAACTTGCTCCTAACCAGCTTACACTGATGCCAGAATTCATTTCTTAGTGGCACGCCAACAGCTATGGTATGACAGCGTATCATTGCCTTTAAAATGGAGTTGGAGGGTAAAGGTTTCAATGTTGTCCACACCACCATAGTGTTGCAGCAAATGAACAAGATTTAGGTAGCTAGGTGTACTTGAGTGAAAAGGAACAGAGAGAAAACAGAACACTGTCTGAGGAAACACTACTGGAACTGACTGTTCCAGTTTAAGAAAGACTGAAGATTAAGAAAGACTGTATTTTCCATAAAGGATGGAAAGAGATAGGGAAAGTGTGTTTTCCCTGGGAAGGAGGATGGGATTGTTTTTTCTGATCAAGTACAGTATGCGTAGCCCTTTCAGAATTAAGGATAACTGAATGTTTTATTCATATGGTGTCTTTGCCACAAATTTTAGACAGATACCACTAGGCCATTTTGGGAGCAACTTGGGACTTAGGTGTATGGTAGAGATGGATGAGAGATTTAAGCATATATTTCTTGCCCCTGTAAAAGAGTTCTGGGTGGAATGTTACCAAATCTGGATCAGTAACAAAGGCGGTATTTCACCTTAAAAAAAGGGAATGAAAATTTCTCCAAAGAAGAAATCTATCCAAAATCAGCATCTTGTTTTTCAGTTTTATTCACAGAGATGTGCGTGTATTGGATGAGATTGGGAGATTGGGTAGGGGTCAAGTGACGAGTATAATCAAAGCAAACCATCAAAAAATAATAATAGCATGGCACTGGGTCATAAAATAGAGAGGAATACTTGTGCTCTGAAATGATAAATTAAAATTGACATATGAAGACGCATTTCATGATAGAAATGTAAGCATGCCTCACACAATTTTCTCCAAATGATTTTCTTTGAATGTTGTCCATACCTAAATTAAATTTCACCAAGATTAAACTTGTTTAGCTCAGATATATCGATTGAGTTAGAAATTATTATGGAAAATTGAGCATCTCA
This sequence comes from Tinamus guttatus, assembly GCF_059628265.1. NCBI lineage: Eukaryota > Metazoa > Chordata > Aves > Tinamiformes > Tinamidae > Tinamus > Tinamus guttatus. The sequence goes on along the minus strand of NW_028288706.1, from coordinate 2,314,594 downwards.
ATTGTGTATGAAATACTTCTAAATGCAATCAACAGTTCTTAAGAGATTCAAGTTTCAGCAACTTATTTTAACATTTATGACATATAATAGTGCTGAAAACCTGCAATTGTGTGCAATTGTATACTAATAAATATCCATAGTAAATATTTTTTTTACATAAATAAGATTTTGTACATGTCTCTGCAATTTCATAGTCCATGGGATGTCAAAGTGTTCATTCTGTAGTTCTCTCTAGGCAGTACTCATCAATAATCTGCTAAAATATGTAACTGTTTATTAGGATTTTTAAATTAGAAATGCATTCCCAGTGGAACCAGAGAAACGCCGTGCAGCAAATGAGTGGAAATGACCTTTCAGTGAAGATGACAAATGACATCTTAAACCTCAGAGCTAAAACCTAACCTGATACAGTCCTGACTGACGTGCATAGGAAAAAGCCAATCTGCAGTAATTTTCAAGGGTGGCTGAGAACCTGCAGTTACCATTGATTTCTTTAGGCACTGAGAGTCTGTATCATCTGTGCTTTCAGCCCCCAGTACATTAGTCACTGACTACTTGGTTTACCTGTTTAAAAGAAAAACGTCTTTTAAAACGATTTGAACTGTCACACATTGGATTTTTTTTAATCCTTGACAGTTATGAATCATGACACAGGACTCAGGAGACCTGGCGACGATTGGGAACTTTGCAGTCTCATTTGAATTTGATGATACCTCAGACTTTGAAAATGGAAGGAGGCAGACTGTTTGGGGGTATTTAAGGATGCTGTATAATATTCTATGTGCAAACTGTGTTCATGTGGCCAGCGTGTCCACATTACCCTACTGTGACCAATTACATCATAAGGGATGGGCCTAAGGTGCCATGAATAGTTCAAAATCTCATCTCATCATGAAAATTAATTCTTGGAAAAAGCATAGGTTACAGAAAATAAGGATGTTTATCTTGATTAAGAAGAGCAAAAGGGAATTGTGTCCTGACAACTTAAGGGGACCTGTATCTAAGGTCGCAGTTGAGGTAGGATGGAGACCCTGAAAAGCCTCTAACGGGGTAACAGTAACAAGGGAGTCGTCCAAAGATGTTTTCTTTTACTTCTACAAAGGCCTTGTGGACAACAGAAAAACCTTGGATATTGTAGTTCACCTTTAATAAAGCTTTGATTTTTACACACTGGGAACAAGGCCTGGCCCTGTGCAGATTTTATTTTTATATTGGGTGGCCTTCACCACTGATTATACTTTTGTTCCCTTTCACAACTCAAGGCCTTTTCCATAATGGTGACCATTTATGTAGAGAAAGTGACCCTCTATTACCCATTAGCACCGCTTATGAAACGGCAACCAGTTTGTGATGTGTTAGCCGCCTCCTGTGCAGAGGGCCCTGTGGCCTCTGGCTGGAAGTACTCATCTTGCATGAGAACGTTGTAAAATGCTGCAGTTTGAAAGCCCTCGAGGCGGTGGGGGGAAGGAGATATCAGTCCGTCAACTGTAGGTCCGATCATCCCCCCCAAACAAGTAGTTATGTTCACAAACAGCATGATTTATTCAAATATAACATTTGCAAAGCAGGTTTTGGATGTCAGTACAGGAAATTCTCTACTAGAGCGTGGGGTTTTAGCTAGCCCTGATGTACAAATGTGCAATCATCACTCACCCCAGAAGATGGGAGAGGTCTCTCAGTCTCGAGTCTCCTCAGGCAGCGCGTCAGTCCGAGGGGAGGAAAGAGGGATCAGCCCGTCAACTGACCCAAGAGTTACGATGAATTCTTCCTTCCTCCTGAGTTCACCTTTTATGCTTTTCTTTACATTCAGATGGAGCTTGAGTGACTGTAGTCATACTTAATATTGTTATTGATTGGTGAAAAAGTTTCACGCTTTCATTTAAAGGTTTAGTCAATCGAAAATCTAGAGCGCGTGCTCGGTGAGGAGCAGTCCTACCTCGAAGGCGGGTAACTTTTGGGATGGAGGTGTGTTTTGACATTATAATGACCTTATAATGAGCAAAGTTCATCCAAAAGGAGTGATTTGGCACCCTTTCCGGCTCAGCACCGGACACGTTATCGCATATCCCCCACTGGACAGCCACTGTGCGGCTTATCAGAGTGCAGCAGAGTTTGGCTGCGGTGTCCTCCGTTACTCCTCTTTGCAGCTGCGAGGAGGACAGATTGTGCTGCCTAGGGAACCCTGGAGGAACAGAGTCCCTGCATACCAACCATCCTGCAAGTGACAACTGCGTATCACCCCAAGCAAGCTTCTGTAATGCCAGAACTTCTGTTAGGCCCCAGTTTTTCTCTAAGTTTCTCCTCTCCAAGCAATTCTTCCACAAACATATAGATTGCTACCGCGGGTAGGCTCTTATCTGGACAAGGAGATTCAGTTTCTTTTATTCACAAAATCTGATATAAGATTAAAGAGGTTCCAACACTCTTAAAATACAGAGAGGTGATTTATTCCTTATTTAAAGTCTTGAATGCTAAGAAAATCTACACTGAAAATAATCCTTGGATGCACCTGGTTTGTTCCAATGTTCCAAATGCATACCCAAAAAAAAAAAAAAAAAAAAAAAAAGAATTTTATCTGTTTCAGCTTCTTACAGTAACTTTAAGTATTTTTTACTCCTTTGCATTATTATTTGAGAAAACACCCCAACTTTATTTAAATTAAAAATATACAGAATAATGTAGTGTGCTTTATTTTGTTTTACCCCTTTAGCAGACAGATGATGCAGCACAGACTGATGGCCAGCAACAGACACAATCCTCTGAAAACACAGAAAACAAATCACAGCCAAAACGGCTGCACGTCTCAAATATACCATTCCGATTCCGGGATCCAGATCTTAGACAAATGTTTGGTGTAAGTACTTATTTCTGTGTATTTTTTGTATTTACATTGTAATGTTATGCTATAGGCAACATTGATAGCAGGATCTGTGAGTTATGTTGCTTAAGCATTTTCAGTGAAGATCCTGTTTTCAGTTATTTATAAGCAAATGCCTGATTTGCCCCTCATTTGAGAAAAAACAAAGCTACTCTGTTGTTCTATAGGTGTGTATATTCCATATACCATGTTGTTTTGCATTTTATTAAAAGCAGCTACCTGCACTGGCTTACAATACTCAATGCATGTAAGTTCCTGATGCATATATCTGGAATTACTTGTTTTGGAGAGCCTGATGCAAAAGCAGAGAGTGTTTGCCCTCATGAGCAGGAAACCCATCTCACAGAAGTGAGACATGGGCTGCATTTAAGCATTTGAAAATCCAGAAGTAGGAATGCTCCCCTATTTCCAATGGTATTAACAGACTTCTGTAGGCTTCTGAAGTTTTTGCCAGTGTATCAATTTTTGGTTTTGCTCAGGCCATTAGCTGCCTTCATGTGCACTGGCTGCATTTCATAAGCATCGTATGTGTCATCATATTAAAAGATGAGGCCCGGTTTTCTCTCTCCCCTCCAAGAACGTTTGGGTTTATTTTGAAAAGTCTCTCAAAATAATCTAGAAATACTTCTTTGATCTGCTTTTAGATTCACCTTTTATTTTCCACGTTTTCCACGATTCATGGTTCTCCTGCTTACTTTTTCAGTTCTCTTCTGGAAAATGTTATAGTTTTACAAAATGCTCTATGAAATATTCCATGCCACCATCCTGCTTTAGACATCCTCTCGTGTTTGGTTCATATTTTAAAAGTCTTTTTAGTATAATTGTACTCAGATTAAAATATTTTGATTTTTTTTTTGTATTAATTTGTATGAAAAAAGGAAATGATCACTGGGAAAAGAATCTGGTATGATGGTAGGAGACAAGGGTCACTGTGCTTTACTGTATCTGACTTTCTGTAAGTAACACCCCTTGAATGCCCATAGGTTATGACTCATCAACTAAATAGCAGAAGACGTAATAATTGACTGTGTAGAGAAAAACTGGCAAATTTATTTAAATTGAACAAAGCACTCTAAAAAGATAGATTTCATCTGGAAGTATGTTAAATGAAAGGGCTTTTTTTTTTTTTTGGTAGGGCTTGTAACAATTTGTGAATGAATAAAGGCCGTATTTTTTCAGTATTCCTGTGTCTTAGATCTCAAAAGACCATAAAACTGTTAGATAGCTAGAGTTCTGCAGCTTAAGAATAACTTGGTAACAATAAACTTTTAGCTTCTGAATTGACAGATGAAAAAATATGCAAGTGTGAATTTAATTAAACTTACAAAATGAAATACAATAGTGCTACATCTTGACTATGTATCTGCCTATGGCAGATGATGAGTACAGCAGAGGAGGATTGTGTCAACTTTCAGTCAGTGTCTGCTTATAAGCTAAAATAACACTTAAAACAGTAGCTAATTAGATGGTAAATGTGACAAAATAAGCCAAGAAAGAGCAAATAGTGGTTGATTTTCATAACCAAGTTGAAATGCTTTAAATAAGCTAGAGAAATAATGCTGTCTTTTTGTCCTGTAATTGCTTATTTTATATCCTAAAAGATTCAAGTGAAGGCTAATTTTTGCAATTTCTTGTACTATTGATGGATTATTCTTCATTTATCTGAATTTAAGTTTGTCTTTTTAGTTTAACAGACTTTGTCACTTCTTAGTGCTGCCCTGCTCTTTACAACGTACTAATGACACATGTAATAATAAAATATACAAAATGATATATTAAAATGTCAAATTAAAATACGCCATCTCAAAAAGTGCTCTATCCAAATGTTGCCCAAGCTAAACATTTATTCTCTTACTAAGACCAGTCTAATAGAGCCTTTTTCTTTGGAACAGGGGCTATGGTCCATTTTTGAGTGGATGATCCTAGAGATTGAGAGTGCTATTGTAATATGAATAGTAAGAGTATTTAAAACAAGGAACCTTTCTAGTTTCCAACATTGCATTTTAGGAAGACAAGAATTGGTCAGGGGATAGTGGATGTTCCTTTTCAGCTCTGCCTTGGTGGTAGAACCCATAAACAGTTATGGATGTAATCCATAAGGAGAGAACCTCTTTAAGGGGGGCAAGAGCTCCTTGCTCCCTTGAAGCCAGTGACAAAACTCTCACTTGGTTTGATCTTACTTCTGTAGAGCTGAAGTAGCTTATTTACCTGCCCTTGGAAACAACTGCAAAAAGTCCTCAAAAACTAAGGTTCTTCAGCAGGAAGGGTGACTGATGGGTGACAGTGTTCATGCAGCAGTTAATTCTTTCTCATTAGTGATGTTTGCTACACTTTAAGTGAATTAACCCAATAGCATATTAGATGTGGAAAAAAAATGGTGATAGAAGCTGGACTTGGATTGCCAGGAAGTGACCTACAATCTGCAAAGACTAAATAGAATAAGAAAATTGGGACTCTCACTTGACTATGTTCACAGCTAATGACTTTGTTGATGTTATTACTGAATTTAAATGCAGAAATCAATGTGAAATGACAATTACAGATTTAAGGATGTGTCCAATTTAATTGTAATAATGATTTGGTTACTCTTTTGGTTTGTCTTTTCGGGTGCTTGACTTGATTTTATGGTGCATCAATTTCTAAAACAAGCATTTGTACTAAAGATGTCAGAAGTGTTGAAGTTATCTTATTTTCATGTAAATTTTCTATTTCTTTGCAGCAATTTGGTAAAATCTTAGATGTTGAAATTATTTTTAATGAGCGAGGCTCAAAGGTAAGCAGTTTAATTCAACAAAGGAATGTGATAATTTGTTTAAAATATTTCATATGAGAAAAAGAAAAAAAAAAAACTGCACTGCTGTAACAAATACATCTCAGGTTCTCCTCTACTGGAAACACCTTTAGAGCTTTCTGTTGGTTTCCTAGGCATCATGAAAGTCATTGGACTCATTTTATATCTTTTAAAGGGGTAATTTGAACTACTCCAAAGTGTCACATGATTTGTGGGAGCATTGCTTTCTTTATTCTTTCTTTATTCTTCAAAAATAATTACCTTGTTTATTTTATAAGATGAGTCCATACTTACCGATATCTGTAGGCAGATCTTCACTTAGTACAGGTATTTTTTCTGCATTGAAACGAAAGATACTAATGACACCTAATAACTATCCTCTTCAGTAATTAGCTGAGAAAATATGAGATTGTTCCTGATTATTAAAATGCAGGTGTTTTCCTCTTTAATTGAAGCTTCAGTACACCAACCCTTTGAATACAACCTATTTTAACACTTGATTAAAAGAGTTCTTTCTGTATTGCAAACATTTAATTTTTTTCCTGAAAATTACTGTGCTTTAAATGCGTACTTGGATTTATTGAGTATTTAAGAAGTAAGCAAGCTAGAACAGCTATGCCTGCATTAGCAGCATTTACTGGTGCAAAACGGGTCACCTTCCCCAGGGGCTTCACCTCTGACACCAGCTGCATTATAAGCATCTGTGCATATGTCATGTGCATGGGGTGTCCTTTCCCTCTTCATCCTCTGTTAGACACACTATAATGTTTCTCCACTTATGCATCAGTCTTGTTGCAACTCTTACACTTCATTTATTGTTAATGATAAAGTTCTTTTCCTGTTATACATCTTTTAAGCAGAAGCAGATACATCATAATACTCTGGTATCAGATAAGTTTTAATTGTTCTGCTAATCTTCCTCTTAATGTGTTAAAATAAATTTCAAATTTAAAGACATTAACTTTTTCTCATATAGAATCACTCAAGTGTCGTAGTTTATTTCTAAAATTCTTCTGAGGTTCATTAATTGGTGTTCCCTGATGGCTCACCTCCAGTTTCAATGCTCAATGCTTTCTTAGTAAAACAGCTGATGTGGACAGTTTGGTGTGGAACGGAAAATGGAATTGTGGATTTTAAAAATCATAAGCTTGCAGCACTGATATAAATGTAAAAAATTTGCTAAAGGGATACTTTCCAGTAAAAATAAGTTTCACACAAAAACAGAAGTTTCATACCAAGAATTCTGCTTGTTTAAAGGCCTAACACAGTCACTGCTGATTTATAGATATTCTAATATTAAAGGTAACTAGGTAACTTTGCTGGAATAATGTTCCTCTTGGAACTGTTCTTTCCATGAAGAGTTCAAGTTTAGTATTGTGTTAGTCTAGGTCTTTTTTGCAACCTGCGTCAAATAACTGAAGATTACCTTACCCAATTTACAGAATTTATTGATTAAATGATTAAAAGACCTGCTGGTAATGCTGCTAACAAGCATAGATTGAGACGGAAACTGAGCCTCTTTCTTTCTGTGTGTAGCAACTGCACGGGCTTTTAGGACAAAGCCAACCAGAAGATGTGGAAAGGCTGTTAAAGGTTAAAATAGGGTGACTTGGTGCTGCTTCAGCAGCTGCTGTTTTTTTTAGAAATTACCACAACCAACTTCTATTTTGTTACCCCGGAGAAGTTTGTGACTCCAAGGTGGCAAACTCGGAAATATAAATACCTGTACAGCTGCGTATTTCATATATACTAGCCTAAATATATATTTGTATGCCCTGTGTTCAATATACATTATTTTTGAGATCTATTTAATCAAATAACAAAGCTTCCAATTTTTCCAACCTGCAAGCTTCCTGTTATTAAATAATTTGACAGAAGCACTGTAGGAGTCAAGGTAGCTGTTGAATCAACAGCATGTAAAATACAGTTTGTTTTAGTGTAGATATCTCTAGTTAAATGTGTGATGAACAAGCCTATGTTCTGTGACTGCTTCGGTGTTAGGTAAACTTAAACATTGACATAAACAAGATCTTCATTTAAGTAGCATTAATTATGGAAATAAGTAAAACATAATAAAAAATGACAATGGGATTTCTGTTCAGAATCTTGGAAGTTCCTTTCTTATCTTGGCTTGTGGTCTACTTCATATCTTTTTCTAATTTTTAAAATAGAATTAGGTTTTTATCTTTCACTTCAGTTTTTTGAAGAAAAACTAGCTTGCAGTGCTCTGAGCAAATAAGACTTGATTCATATTTGGACTAAAAAAGCTCCCACGAAATTTTCATTTCTTACGGTACTGCGAAGGGGTCGGTTGCTCAGCAGTGAGGAGGGAGGCCAGCGAACAGGCTGGGGGGAATTTGTGCTCTTGTGAGCCAAGGGTCACTGGATCGATCGCTGCAGTGATGGTTTCTGCTGCCTAGTGGCATCTTAAATTACGAGCCTTTTTACAGAGCTATTTAAAAATGGGGAGGGGTGAGGAAGCAATGAAAAGGGAAATAAAAGTTTAAAGTAAGAGTGTTGTATAAAAAAGGCCAGGGCAGTCCTTTAAAATGGAGGGATTCATATTGAAAGAGGGAATTTACCTTCTCTGGCAGGTTCCCTGAGCCATGGGGAAAGGAGAATTACGTGCTCAGGTTGCATGGGGCTGTGGAGGGACGAGGTGGGAAAATGGGAGTCAGGTTGTCTGGAAAGGGTCTCGGCTCCAAGTAGAAGTGCTGGCGGAGCAGTTTTTGAGCTCAGGGTTTAGCAGGAATTTAAAAGAAAAAATAAAAAAAGCATCACAGAGTAGATTTAAACAAAATACTTTGAAGAGGATGGAAAACAAACCACAACTATATAAAAAAATTTCTCTGTTATAAACCAAAACAATAAATACATTCTTTAAACAGGTAAATAACCTGAATAACCTGTGCTTTAAAGCTCAAAGTAGTTTCTCAACATTTCTTTTGTCTGTGAATTCCTTTTGTGGTTGGTATCGATGGTTATTTTCAGTGCTTGTGATAGTGCTGTTGCCTTAGTTTCTTTTCCCTCACCCCTGATCCTGGGGAGGGGGGGGGGTGGAAAAGTAGGGGAAAAAAAAAAAAAAGCGTGTTTTTAATGGGCTTTGAGTCGCTTTTTGTGTGTGTGTGTGTGTGTGTCACTGTATGCATGCATCTTGTATACACCGAATACCCCATATGCACAGTAGGCCGAACAGCAGAGAGTAGATGGGAGAACTGATTGATTCCTGAACACAAAATTAAATGAAGGAACTTGAAAGTCAGGAGAGGAGACGGAGGGCTGAAGGCTGCAGCGGGACGTCAGAGATGTGCGGCACTGGCTGCCCCTTTCAGAAGTGCCGGGTGTGATCTGGAAATGTTCCTCGTCCCGAAGCACCAAGGGCCAATGAGACCCTCTCGCTGGGGTAAATTCAGAGAGCGTCCGAAGGCGACGCACTGGCGCCGTCAGAGCCGTTTCAAAGGGTTGGTGTATGCTTTTGAACTGCTCCTTCAGTGTTTGGCTTTTAAAAAAGTTACAAGCAGTGTCTAATGTAGCACACTTAAAATGGATGTGAGTAAGGCTAGAACAGGTAGTTTCGCCTAATGTTGTAAAGTGTTTGACACAGTCAGAATTTCGCATTAGTCAAGTGTTTTCCTGCCCTGCTAGCATGGGAATTAGGCGTTTTAGCAGTTGCATGTTCTGTATGTGAAAAGTAATGTATGGAATTAATAAATGAACCAGTTAAACTTGCTCAAAATGTTTGCATTTTTATTCCTTTGAGTTTCTTTTTCTATTCACATCATGTGATTTTATTTGATCTGTTAATACAAGAAAGTTTATACTTAGTTCTAAAAGTGCTTTTGTTTTGTTGGTGGTTTTATTTTCTTTCTTTTTTCTTTTATATAAAATAAGTAAAGGCTGTATAGTTTGACGAAAGTTTAAGTTACCCTAGTGTTGCATGGGAACAATGTTTCTTATGATCACAAGAGCATGATTAAGTAGGCAATGTTTTAGAGTATATTGACATTCAGTGTTGAATTTTGTGCACATGTTTCTTTTATTTTCTTGAGATATTTGCATGTCATTATAATGTGGTTCATTTTCTTTTCACATTATTTCATTTTTTTCTATGTGAAGACACTGTAATTTATTTTAATTTCATTTTCTTATTGTTAGATTTATTTTCCTCTGTAGTGACATGTAGAAAGGTATTTTTGGTATCATTCTTTGAATTCTTTGAGGGTATTATCTAACTGATGAAAGAGAGAAAAAAAATTTGTTCACATTTGTCGCTTATTTATTGCACATCTCAATACAATTATAATTTTTCTAATTTGCATGTTACAGAAATGAAGCGAGGACAAGAAAATATTAAATTAAAGCGAGAGAACATAAGCAAACAAGTGGTCGTTGACTGAAATAATAATGTGCATGTTGTTTTCCCCCCTTCTCCCTCCTGCATGCAGGGATTTGGTTTCGTAACTTTCGAAAATAGTGCTGATGCGGACAGGGCGAGGGAGAAATTACACGGCACCGTGGTAGAGGGCCGTAAAATCGAGGTGCATGTTCAAAATATTTTCCTTTTCATCTTTTTTATAAATGTCTGCTTCACTCTCATTTGTTGTTTCAGATGCATCATTGGTGTCTTCTGTGTGCTCCCCTTTCCCCTTCCCATTGTTTATATATATATACTTATATATAACGAGAGAGAATCTGGCCTTACTTGGTTTTTTTTTATTTTTATTTCTTTTGTAATTATTATTACTATTATTATCATTATTGCAGAAAGGTGGATGACAGATTGGAAAAAAAAAACTTGAATATTTTGAAGTTATTATTTTGAATGTTTTGTAAATCAATGGGTGCAGTAGATTCCAAAAAACAGCCAACAAAAAAAAAAAATTGAGAAAAACAAGAAAGTGTGACAGACAAAACACAAACAAAAGGTTGTTTTTTGTTACTTTTTTGTTCTTTTTTGTTGTTCTTTTTGTTGTTCTTTCTTTTTTTTTCTTTTTTCTTTTTTTTTCTTTTTTCTTTTTTTTTTCTTTTTTTTCCTGCAGGGTTGATGCGGGATCCACAGTGGCTTTCAAAAAATTCAGATTGGGAAAGAAGCATCCAAAAGATGTACCAGAAAAAAAGAACCAAAGCCAGCCTAGAGGCCGCCCAATTTTAACATTGCATTTTTAACATAACCATGAGGCTTCTTTGGCCACATGGCCTGAGCCATTGGTGTCTATTCCAAAATGAGCGCAAATGCCTTTTAGTACCACTGGATCCCCTTCAATACTGCCTCGGTTGTATTTGTTAGAATAAAAAAAATACCAATTGAAAATGCTGTCGTCTTTTGAGTAAGATGTTGCATATTTTGCCTTTTCATTTTCCCCCTTCGACGGTAGCGCTTAGGGCCCTCACCAAACTCTCAGTAACCATGGTAACTGTATACATACCCATGCTGGCGATGGTGCTGAATGGTAAGTGGAGAAGTCCATCTGCCGTTTCACGTATTTAGCGCTGATATACCACGTGAATTTTTTTGACTTGTTGTATTAAGTTTTCTTGATGCTACATTTTTTTCTATATTGGTACGCCTGTAATTGAGTGTACGTTTTAAGCAAGCCTGGGAGGCACTGATTGGATTGAGGATATGACTTCGTGCACATCTTACTCAGATTGTTAACTCCATATTGTGTTAAATAATGCACCCTCTTTTTATCCTTTTGTTAGCTGTGATTTTAAAGCTTGAATGATTTTGTTAATTCTTGCAATGAAAAAGGCTCTTGTTCCAAGTGTTGAATGCTAGATGTTGCTTTTCCAATGGTACTTCTCTTCTAAAGGGTTATGTTGCACACTGCTAAAATTCGTTTGTCCCTTTTTTTGACATTTTCTTTGTTTCCTTGTACCTTGTCTCTTTCCCCTCTACTCCACTGCATGTTCCTTCATATAAAGTTTATTTTTTTTCAGTTTTGAATATTTATTGTATCAGTGTTATCATGGAATACAAGCATGCTCTTAAGTCTTAAATTCTGCAGTACCTTTTAATTTGCTTTTAATGTCTTTTTATTAAAGTTTAAATGATATGATGTTGCTTTATTGAAATGATTTGTAAGTTAAAATGGTTATGAAAGTAAATGTAATTATAAATAGTATGATTTTGTTATGCACCTGTTGCCTTCTATAAATTAAATTGCATTTTATTTTTTACATGACTAATAGCAGTAATAATGCATGCATTTAATACTACCACGGACCCTCCCTGTAACCCTTTCTAATTCAGTGTTCTATGTGCTTAGGTAAATAATGCAACAGCACGTGTAATGACAAATAAAAAGACGGTCAACCCTTACACGAATGGTAAGTGCATGCGATCTCAGCACCTTGTTTTGCTGTCCCTGCATGTGCAGACTCATCCCCGTGCCTCGCGGGAGCGCTCTCCGTGCGATCAAGTGTCCTAGTCCTGCGTCTCTCCTCGGGCTCAGGCTGTCCAGGGATCCCCTTTGGAAACTTGTTGCACATGGGCAAGCTCTTTGCATCTTGCACAGCAGAAACAGGTTTTCTGCTGTGCGTGCAGCATTCTGCTAGATGGGAATCTGAGTGTTTAACCTCAGGGGCTTTTGGCTAGGAAAATACACGTGGTAGGAAAGCACAGCTCTCATCCAGCCACATGCAGTGTTAATGATGCGATGGATGAGCTAATCATAGGATTCAGTTTTCCTTGGCCAGTGAGGCCAGTGTAAGGAGGCCAGGTAAGGAGAGGAATGTCTCTGTCAGCCATGAGATACTTTTTAGTACTGAGACATCTAGTATTTTGTCTTACTAGATTATTTTCTGTATTGTTCTTCTGCAATTTGCTAAGGGTAAATGGCAAACTGTAACTGGGTGTTGTTTCCTTCCCCCTCCCCACCCCCATGGAGAATTTAAATCCCAAGTTTCTTAAAAGCTCTAATTCTAGTGTTGACCTAGCTATCACTATAAAGTTATACAATAATGATAGGAGGTCATCTATAGATATCTGAGAGGTTTGGAGGCAATCAGTTTTAAAAATATTTCCCTTGGCAGTGTTTAATTACTTGTTCAAGAAGTCATTTGTGTTCGCTAGTTCAGAAAATTCTAACAAGATCCTAACTGAACAACTTCAAGCAATAACACACAAATTGAAGTTAATGGCAATTTTGTTTTCCAGTTTTACTAGACCATTTACTTTCCAATTTAATTGCGTTTTCCTATCCAGTAGAAAGCAGATGAAGTCTGCACATACATCAGGAACGGTTTCCACAGCTAGCTGAGACTCTTTTTCGTTTTGAAATATAATGGCCTTGTTTTCTATATTTGAGTGCTCATTAGTGAGGTTTTAGTAAAAACTAGGGCAAACAGTGGCATTAATTTTTAATGAATGAGTCATAGTCTTTTTCCTACCATAGCGAAAAATAAAATAAAGTGACTGTCTTCGATCTAACATGTGATTATTGAGCTAGTTAAAGTGATCTGGAGAACACTAGTCTGAAATTCCTCATAATTTCCCAGGAGCTGTTTTCTTTCTCATTTTGTATGCAAATATCTCTATGTGCCAAATGGTGCAGGTGGGAAAACCTCTTTCATCTGGACTGGCTTTAAAACGTGAAATCTTAGTGAATCTGACTAAAGAGTCACACAGCTTGTCTTGATCACAGAATAATACTTTGTTGCAACAAGAACCTAAATTAATTTGATGGCATTATGATAATGTCCATTTGCCTGTTATATTGAAATGACAAAAGGATAAAAGTAGTGTTGTTATGAATTATGGTGTTTTATTTGCCTGCATCTTGTCCTGAGGGTACGGAACTGCTATATATCAAATAGTATGTCCAGAGGTGAAGGAAAGGTGTGCTGGAAACAGAAGTCTGGTCATTTTATTGAGAACTGCAGTCGGTGTCCCACATCGCGGGCATTCCTTGGCTCATACACTTTCAAATGATACACGGATCATTTCCTGATAGCCAGAAGACACAATGATGATGATCTGCTCTTAGACGTGTTTCCCACTGGAAATGTTCCGCGTCTGTCATTTTCTATCCTGCTCCACCTGGACAGGATGTCGCTGGTAGCGAGAACCATGCGGTTCAACGCATAAAACCCAGCCCTTGGTTTTGGGAATCCATGGCCCAAAGGACAGCAGTGTTTTGCACACCTTTTGAGGGTTTTTGAGGGCCAAGGCAAACTCTGGTCCATCTGTTTTGATCTTTTCAGTTTTTTTTTTTAATGCTTGAGATCCCTCAAAGTAAACACACAAAAGCAATCCTGTTATTCTAGCAGAGCCATTACGATCGACAAGGAGTGAAGTGTAAATGGCAACGTGCTTCATTTAGTTGAATCAGGATTTCTGTTACCAAACATCTTGACACTGTATGATTTATCATTTTGTCAGGAATTAGCCACTGTTGTAGGTGATTATTAAAGATCACTGGTGTCTAAAGTAAAGGTCCCTTCTTTAAAATAAAAGGCTATATTCTTCTGGGTCCAAGCATATTCGCATTTTAAAGATACTTCTTACACATGTATTCCAGAAATTTTATTTGTATATGCATATGTGTTTAGACCTGCTTTTTTTTTAATAGATGACTTGATTTTTAAGTGTCTTTGGGGGACTGAGGTGGTTGACTGTGGTTCACAGATGTGCAAAACACAGCCAGGGCATGTCCAGCAGTGTTGTGTTACATGAAACAGGCCTTATGTCATCTCTTCATGTTTACTATAATTTAAAAATTGGACTGTGTTTTGTCTTTCATTCCTCAGTGTTGCTGGTTGTTGATAACAGAGCTCGTGCTATAAATGCAATTGCAAAACTCAGCACATTTTAAAACAGAATAACCTAGAGTGGTGTTTTTTTTTTTTTTTTTTTTTTTTTTTTTGGTATGCAGCTTCATTTAGATAAGTGGTTTGCTTTTATGTGCTAGATGGTTTTCAAAGTAAATTTGTTTTCCACAGACTTTGGGCGATTCCTGAAATGAGTGGTTAATAAATGTCCAGTTGCTAGTGGAGTTTCTTTCCTGTAAGGGTTTTTTTTATTAGAAAAGATACTTTTGATGACTGACCTCGTGTATTTAGAAAATATGACCAGCTTCTCTGGTAGTTCTGCTTGTTTAGCAAAAATATTTCTGAGACATTTTTAGAGATTCCAAACTATTGTGCCCCCTTTTCATCCACTAAAATCAAATTATAAACTCTACAGAGTAGATTTATTTCTTGTTCAGAAGGCCATGTTACAATTTGGGGTGGATGCCCAGTGTAGTGGAGAATAGAGTGCAGGAGTAGCCTAAGAGCACATGAGCAGCGAATGAGGAATGTGAAGCAGTGATTGCTAGAGGGGTAAATATGTTTTAAAGTTAATACTTGCATTGCCTTGGATTTGAGCCTTCTGCTGATCTAAACTTTGGGATTGGAAGTCACAGCTTGGGACCATTACCAGAGATGAATCCTCTCCCCTTCCCCTCTCCTGCCCGCTCTGTGCACAAAGCAGAAGGCAGCAAATGGTGTCGTAGATCTTTTTACCCCCAAAATGACTATGTGTGTCGGATCTGGCCTAGGAAGCAAAAATAATCCTTCTGCACGGCCGTGTCCACCACTTTGCACCAAAGTTTACGCCCCGCGTGCTGTACTGGTTCCCCTTGGCGCACTTGGCGTGCATGACGTTAGAGGAAGAGATGGGGTTGCTTTTGTGGGGGCAGCCTTGGGGACTCTGTGTTTCTCTGCCTTTAAGTTTTGAGCTTTTATAGTTTTGTCTTGAGGAGATGAATATTGTGACAGTCAGACAAATGCAAGGAGAGGCAGTAGAAATCCTGTGAAACTTTGATAAGGAAAGTCATTTTAACCCTTTGGCCATTTCCAGCTTCCATAATTATCTTTTGTATATGTATAGCAAACACAAGTACTTCTAGGGAGCATACAATGTTGACCTTTACTCTGGATTTATTAATGAGTTGTATTTCTAGAACATCCATCATCTCTGTTGTTGATCATTTAATTAGTGATAAACAGTTACAGTGCATCAGATACAGATAGCGCCATTTTTAAGTGTAGGTATGGAGTTTTCTTTTGTGTTATCACTGCAGTTTTATGTTACATTTCTTTCATAACATATTATGGTCTTACAGTCTTTTACCGTGCTTTTATGTTGCATGCTATGGCCAAGGCAGAAGCACCTTCGATGCAGTTTGCAGTTGTATTGCTCTGAACAGCAGTCTTGATTTTGGATTTTAGAAACCTTTGTTCCCCTGACTTTATTATATGTAGCCATTTTGCTTCCAGCAGCGTAGTTGTATAATCTACTTAAAGCACCATTGTTCTTGAGTTTATAAGATGCTTTTTCTCAGATTTTTTTTGCCTTTCTTCCCATTTAAAACGGTTCCTCCCACCCTACTGTTTCAAGCTTACTTTTGGAAAACCCCTAATTTTTCAGTCCCAGCAGTTCACATCAGCCACTTTTTAACATCGAGAAATAATTATTCAAACACTCAAATAAAAAGGAAAAAAACAAAAGTTCCGTGGAGGTTGGGGAGCGGATCCACTGTGCAAAACACAATGATAATTAACATTTTATCAGAACAAGGAACACTAAAGAGTTTGTCATGTTCCCTCCTGCTGTTCTCTTACCTTCTCCCTTCAGTTCCTCCACCAGTGTTGTCTTGAGCATCACATGTGCTTTAAACACGGGCTCTGTTTCGGCAGTGAGCCTCTGCGCTCCAGGCGTAGCGGGAAGAACGGCGTCAGGTGGAACGAGCAACTCTTTGGAGTTTGCCAGGACACACGCAGATGAATTTGCCTTCATTCTGTGGCTTTGCATGGGCTTTATGCCCATGCTTCTGTAAAAAGGCAGTGATAATTTAGGGCAAAGGCTGAATTTGCAGAAGAAAAGTGCTCAGATTACTTTATGGCCCTGTAACCTATCATGATGCAAGTCACTAGCACATTTCTTTTCCAGCAGATACAACTGTTGTGGCCTCTCCAGCTTGTAACCAGAGACTAAAGGCAATGTAAAGATGAGTACTACTCTGTTGCTGCACAATGTAAAGATATCTTAAGTAGTTATGAGTTAGGTCCCTGACTTAGGGTAATATTCGCTCTTAATTGTGCACTGTAGCCAAGCTAATTCAGCAGATAATATACTTCAATACTATTTTCAGTACAGACCTGTCCTGGGAATGGCTTGTTTCATTACTTATTTCCGTACTTGAGAGTCTTCTGGTTTTAAAGACTAGAGTAAATCGATGTATGCCTATAAAACCTCTATTAAAATGACCTTTTCTGAAGTCATTCTATTTATGTTCTATTAAAAAAAAAGTCATCATCAGTGTCATTATTACAATTACAATATTAACTCAGCTGTGTTTGTATTTTTGCTGCAGGCTGGAAATTAAATCCAGTTGTTGGTGCAGTTTATAGTCCAGAATTCTATGCAGGTAAGGAATAT
>NW_028288706.1:2225000-2292500 GCF_059628265.1 Tinamus guttatus | reverse complement strand
CATTATAGTCGAAATATTTATGAAAAATTAATAAAGCCAGTAGAAAATGGAATTCAGCATCTGTACTAGCTATTTACACAAAAAATCTTCCAGAATTAATTATGCCTTATGTTACATTATAATCAGCTTTTCATTAAAATGTATACCATTATGGAAACTAAACAAGGATTATGCAAAGAATAATGCCAATGACTGTTATTTTGTGAAAGATTAATTCAGTTAATTGGCTATACATTTCAATCTGGGGCAAGGCTAATTGACATATATTTATCATTGTATTGAAGACTGCAAATTTTTAAGAGAAAATCATGGATTCTGTCAGTATTAGCTTTTTAAAGATGTTTCTTCTGCTTGGATTGTATATTTAATAACACAGCATGCAGAAAGTTCTGATCCTGTTCCTCTGATCTCCCAAAGAAATTCTGTACACTTGATTATTTCAAGATATTTCCTAGTATAGTTTCAGCTTTGTCACAGAAAACAGAGGACAGGTAAGAAAGGAATTTTTATTTCTTTAGTGTAAAATTTCGGGAAGTTTAATCATGCTCTGGTATGGAGGTGTCACTTGATATTGGCTTATGACCTTGTGCACAGATAGTATGTGGGAAAAAAAAAACACAAACTGGGTATTTACTGAAAGTTGGAGTTCTTGCAAAAGGGAGAAGAGGTTGGGAGAGGGAGATGCTTTGGGCTTTTGTTTGTTTGCTTTTTCTTTTTTTTTAAAGAAGAAAAAAGTCTCCTGTAGATGTAGTTTTTATTTATTGCAAATCAGCCTGTCTTTGCAGCTGGTAAGCATAAATCAGTATTGTAGCCCCTGTGTGATGCCAGTTTTCAGTATCAGCAGCTTCATATGATTCACCAGTGAGGCCAGAACTCTGGAGCTGAAAATGCTTCCAAAAGTCAAATCAGTTGTTGCTGTATTTACAGGAAGGATATACTGGGGTGACACAGCAATGCCAACAAAAGTTGATAGAATTGGCATGGCTGCAAAGGGAGGCAAAGTACAGAATTGTTACAGTGGCTGTTCTGAGATGGAGAAAGCAGAACAGAAAAAGCCTATTTAAATAAGCATTGTAAGAAGGGAGAAAATAGGGCCAGAACAAAAGAAAAGGTAGCAGGATGCCTTTCCTTATTCTGACGTCCTAACTCAAAAGCTTGCTTTTCTCTTCAAGCTGGCATCATAGAAATGCTTGTTGGGAGAGACTTCTGGACATCATACAGTCCAATTTCCTCTCTGAAGCAGGAGTAGCACCGATGCTAGCTCAGGTCATTCATGGCTCTGCCTACATCTACAAAGATGCTGATTCAAGACTTAGTTTGGGTGACCTAATCCAGTACTGCACTGTCTTCCTAGTGGAAAAGGCTTGCCTGTTTTGGAAGCTGGAAAGATAATATTTTTTTTCCAAACATCAGGGAGCACTACTCTTTTATTTTTTATTTTTAATTTATTTTTTCCTTCTCAGACAAGAATTCAAATGATTTTGTTCTTATCAAGGCAAGCACAACCAGGTTACTGGACTTGGTAGGCCCCCTCCCTCCTTCCCATCTCCCCCAGTAATGTCACTCTTCTCTTCTTATTTAATGTAAGCACTTCATAAAGGAATTATACTCATTCTTACAATCACTGTTTTTTTTTCTAATTTTGGCTGTATTGACTCCTCTGTATCATCTGTTCATTTTTATTTTCTGCTGTTTCCTCTAGTTGGTAGTAGCATCTCCCTATTGTCAATGCCATTTATCACTCTTCTCACTGAGTATGATGGCTAAGGAGGCTCTTACACTTGACAATTGTTAGAGCTGCACTTAGAAATTTTTTTGAGATTAATCATTGTTAGAAAAATCATGTGTACGAGAAATCTTATCTTAGGATCTTCACTAAGACAGTGCTGCCATCCCTGCTGTTTATTCAGGCTTGAGACATTATCACCGGAGTCAGAATGACAGAAGATGTTTTTGCTTCAGCTTAAAGTATGAAGAATTTCTCAGTACTATAAAGGTGAAATACAGAGGAAGCCTAATACTTATGTAGAAAAGTTGGTGTAAAAATTTTGGTTGTAATCTCTCAGATTTTCCTCTTTCATATTTTTAAGTGTTACTTTTGCTAATACGACAAAGGACAACATTCTGATTAAACAGGAGCTATATTGACCTTTGTCATTACAGCACTTAGAACTTCTTGTTCATTAACTTCTTTGTTCATTTATTTTTAATGTGGGTTTAATTAATTTTTAAGGGGCTATAAAGAAAGTTAAATAATTGCTTTACTCTGTAAGAGAAACTTTCAAGAAAAAAATAATATTTGGACTTCTCTTATTTAAAATGTCATTCTAGGGGTTAGCAAAATGTGTTCTGTGGCTTCCTGATTAGTGACAGATGAAATATATATGACAGTCTAAAACTGTGTGATTATAAGCATAATACTGAGATTTTTTTTTTTTTTCCCAAATGTCTTTCTGGCCTCCTCTTGTTAATATGTTATATGTGTTGGTTTGGTTTGCAGAACATTTTTGTGTAAAAGGAATAGGTTCTTTTTTCAAGAAACCATACTGGAAGCCTTGCAGCATGTGCACACTAAGCATCAAGTGTCCCCTCAAGGAGATAGGAGCTTTCAGACCAGGTTGGCCTTTGAGAGCTTAGTATCAGGTATGGTGGGACTGTCTGCTTCAGAGGACCGGGCAAGTCCAGCCCAGAGGAAACCCTTCAGACTGTGTGAGATGCCAGAGATGCCGTTTGAGAGGCCAGTTCATTATATCTACTGATACGGTCCCACCAACTGCTTGACAATATTGGCTTAGTCTTGGCATCCACGCTGTCTGCACCTGAGGTCCAGGCTCTTAAGACTGCGTTAGATGCCTAATAAATTACAAGTGAGACTGAAACTCAAATACTAAATAAGATTATATAAGGAAAACAAAACCAACAAAAAAAGAGCAGTTTCTAAGACTCTCTGAAAGGAGAGTTAAAGATGAAATGGAAGGTGACAACCAAAACACTTGTTTGTTCAGTCTTTGGATGGGTATTTGCTATGTTAGAAAAGTTAGCTGCAGTTATGGAGAGGAATGCATTCCTCTGATTTGGTAGAATAACAAAGCTGGAAAGATCCACGGGTTAGGATAGACAGGCAGGCAGACAAACCGTTCTGAAATGCGAAGTATAATATTGTTAATATAATTGAACTGAATAAAAAACAGCTTTATTTTTCTATTTTCTTCTTCTACTTTTCCTTGCTGCTTTTGGTCACTGGATTACAGAATCATCAATATTTTAGCAGAACAATGCTTTCATAGTACTTATTGAAAGTAAATTTCAAAATAATGAATTTTCTTTTGTTTACTTATTTGTGAACATAAGTGAGATTAAGCTGTATTTTATAGCGGTACGTAATCCTTGCTTTTGAGCTGGCAGATTCCCTTTGTGAACACATTTTGGGAAAATCTTTTAGCATTGAGCTGCTTCTAGGAAAAAAAAAAGAACTTTTTGGAAAGTTTAGAAGCATTGTAATGCCTTTTTTCATATATATTCTCCTGCAATTCTGGAATCTAGATGGGTCTAGGGGAAGAAACAGGCTAACTAAAGTAAGGATTATGCATGATGATTCAGTTTTTCCTCTTTTATGTTCTCAAATATAGCTTGTAACTTGGAATAATTTTTATGTCTAAATTAAGAACAGGCATTGCAGTAAGAGAATAGAACTGAGGGATTAATAAGCCCATATAGGTTTTTGAATGTTGGATTTATTGGTGTAGGGAAATAGATATTTTACATAGGAAAAAAGTATTTTGACACAATATGAGAGGATAAAATATAATTCTTGCATGGCAAAGGTGAAACTACTTTTTGTGCTCAGGGTAGAGGGTTTGTTCTCCTCATATTGCTGTCCTTATACATTGGGCAGATACATGACTGTGGCCCATTTTCCTTCATAAGGCAGTCTGAGAATTTTAACATATCGAAGGTAGATATGCAGCTCAACTTTTCCATGATGAAAATGGCTAAAGTTTTAAAGCAACAAACCATGTTGTGAGGCAAGAAATGTTAGGTGGTGTGTGTGCATATATACATATATGTACACATATATATGTATGCATGCACACGTGCACACACACACACACGCATATATATATGTATAACAGAAGAAGCCAAAGCTGCAAAATATGTTGCTCATCCAAATGATACCAAAACAGGGGTTGAGTGAATCTCACACATAATTTTTGCCAAAGCTGCAAAATCTGTTGCTCATCCAAATTATTCCCAAATCATATAAGCAATTACAACCCCAACATGCACACTAGTACACTGGACACTAAGCACACGTAGCAGCAGGGAGAGGTCTGTTCCCCAGAAAGCTCCTACTGTAAGGGCCTGATGAGCAAAGCATGTGGGAAGGATTGGTGTAATATGCCGTGCGCTTAGGGTGGGATGAAAACAAGCGTCTTGAATAGAATGTTTGAAGTAAGAGATATCATAAAATGTCTGGGAGATCCTCAAGTCTTTATTTATTTTTTTTTCGTTAAGTCAATGAAGAATTTATATAGAAAGCAGATTTTCATTTTTTAAGATAGAGCTTATTGATAGACACATACACATAGGTTAATGAATAACTGAGTGGATTTCACGTACTGTAGGACTAAGTTGGCAAGGGTGATTGCTTCAGTGAGTACTTACCCAAGGAGCACCAGGTAAAGTTAGGGGCTCTCCTTAAATTCCCTGGTCAGATGGGGTAATACAAGCTAACATACGTTGTTATTGTACAACAACAGCCTTTGGCTTAGGTGTTTCTGATCCATTTCTGTCACGCCCTTGAAATAATCCATCACAGAACAGTGTTTCAGACCAGCACAGACGGCTATTTCCAGCTAGAAAAGCTAGCGGTGTCTTACACTTTGGAATGGCAAATCAAGAGCTGCCCTTGGTTGTTTGTGAGGATGTTGGAAAACAATAGCAAATTTCCTGACATGTTCATGAAAGATGTAGCCTTCTGTTTCAGTTTTTTGTTTGTTTGTTTTTTCATACGTTGTGTATGAAAGAAAAATTGAAAGTAGAGAAAGAACAGTTGCAAAGAGTACAAAGAAAAACAATGATCAGAAGGACAGAGAACCAACACGGGAAGACTGGGCTTTGTACCATCCTCTTGGATTGGGGAAAAGGAAATGAAAGAGCGATCACTGAATTTAATAAACAATGCAGTGTTTAGATTAGGGATGTAAATTAACATGCTGTAATAATGTATGCAAAACATCATGACATAAATATTCTTTTTAGCTTTCATTCACTTTCCTGTGTGTTTTAGTTTTGTAAATATTGTTATAAAATGTATGAACTGGTGCTTCCTTGCTAAAAGCAGTAAGAAACTCTTACTGATAACACTGTAGAATTAGTGTGTATAAAGAAGAGCTTCTTTGTCTAAGGAGCTGAGCACACAGTAAGTTAGGGCGTGAGCTTATTCTTCAGTAACTCTCCTTGGATGTAGTAACCTACATCTCTTATAAATTGTAACTCTGATTTTAGATACCTGTGCATTAATACCCCATGTAGATCAACCCTAGATACTGCCTAGATTAATCTCTCCCACTGAAAATGTTTGCACACTTATTCCCTTCTTACAAGACAGGTGGCTCTACGCTAAATAGAGCTCAAAATCCCGGTCATCTTCAGAAGAGTACCCAGAGCTTGGTTTGAACCCGGGTGCTTTTCCCATAGGTGAAGTATTTCTCAGTGATGTAGGAAACCAGTTTTTCTACTTGTCTCAGTGCTTCACAGAGGACCTAAGCAAGCAGGAGGGTCTGGGGCTATAGATAAAGCATTGCAGGAGGAGAAGTATGAATGCAAACATTTCTGACTTGGAAAAGTATGTTCTTGTCCACAGTGCTATCGTGTAACCCATTCTGTTATGCTATAATTCTAGAGGAAAAATAGCTTTTTTTATTTCTATTGGGGATTTAAAGTTGTTTCAGTGTTCTGAGGTTTATACAGATTTTATTGTAAATAATTTAATCTTTCCCCAATTCTATTAATGCAATTTAAATATTTTGAACACAAGAATAAGCTGCAATGGAAATCTCACTTTATTACTAAGCTGAATTTTAAAAGTTCCCTATTTTTCAAACTTAATATAATATATAATATATCTAATAAGGGTGTTTTACATGTTTATGTTAAACTACTGTACAAATTCAAAGGCAGAATGTGGTAATATAGTTAGAAAGCTTGGTGCAACTGCTTAAGTAAATGCTAGTAGCATGGATAAGGATAACCTGTACTGAAGTATTTTCAAATTAGAGTAACAGGAGTTAGATTTTCATAAGATGAAATTAGAAAAAAAAAATCAATGCAAATGTTAGCTACAAAGATTAGCAAAACATTTCTAACTGCATGCTCTGGAACAAGTAAAGGGTTGTCTAGAAGTTAATTTAATAATGCAAATAAAGTACAACCTTTAATTAAAAAAAAAAAAAACTCTGTATTTACTACATTTACTTGAAGTTGTTACAGTTAAATGTTTTGTAAAGACTCCTGTAAATTAATATTTTTAATAATTACTTTTTGCATTTCACTTGATAGGATGGGCTCCTATATACGTTCAACTTTCTTTAATTTCAGGGCTTCTGCGGTGGCACAAGTTTTGAAGCATCTTTGCTGTTAAATGCATCCATATTTCAGTGTACACATTTTCATTGTCAAGTTGGTTTACAGGTCTTGTTGATTTTTTTAGCCTGGAAGTAATGCTTGTTTTCAGGGTTTCCATAGGTTCATTTACTTAGAAGCTGCTACTCACAAATTTTTTTTTTCAAGGGAGAGATTGATTGATCAAGATTGATTAATTTTTTCCAATACAGGTATAGTGAGCTACATATGGTCTTAATTAACAAGAATTATATATTTTTAGTTTATTTTGCCTTTCAGATTAGTAGTGGAAGACTGAAAAGAGTGAGCATTTAATGCTGTGGTCTGGGAAGGTTAGAAGTCTAATGGGATCTTTCCTTAGATTTCTAATATTCAGACCTAGCAAATTTGCATCAATCATAGGAATTATTTTCTTAGTCCTTATGTCCTAGATGTGTTTTCTACTGACAAGCCTCAAATAATAATTAAAGAAAGGGTTCCTGGTGGAAAACATTTTAATACATCTTTTGAAAGAACAGGAGTCTGGTGACTGAAAAAAGTTGAGGATTGGTAAATATTCAAATAGTACATGGGAAATATGCCTGTCATTTGCAATTAACCTTGTCATCCCTGCAAAATTTTATTTGTTTCAAATCTGTTTAACAATGCAGTTAATAAGTTAATGCAAAACTTCTCTTTTTATGTCAAATATTTTCAAGTGAATATAATATGTATGAAACTGTCTGATTCACAAAGCCTAAGAGCTTGAAGTATGTGAATACATCCACAAAAAAAAAAAAAAAAAAAAAAAAAAGGCAGGATCTGATCTTCCTGATGGCCTATATTCCTCAAATGGGGAAGGGTTTTCTCCAGGGTGAAAGTACAGCTGGTTCTGTGAGCATCAGATACCAGGCAACATTTGGCTCGTGATGCTAAAATCTATTTATTGGCAATGACATTGAAATCATAAAGCCTTAGACTTAAATTCATTTAAAAAACAAGAAATAATCTAAACTTCAGTCATTCCTTCAAAATGAAAACTCACCACAGAAGCATCACTTTATTGCTTTGGTTATTACTTTTCACAGTTTTAGGCTTTTTTATCGTTTATTTTCCCATGTTTCATTGTGTTTTTTTAATCCTGAACTCCCCGTATCTAGGGCCATTGCGTCCCGTGCTCCTCTCCGGAGGCCGCGGCTCCGAGGCGCTCCCAGGGCAATGCTGGTTGTGCCGCTGCGGTGGCGCCTGGGGCGAGGCGGGCGCGCGAGCGGGGCGCCTGGCGCGCGGGGACATGGCGGCCTCGCTCCTCGTGCCCCGGCGCTGGCGGGGGCTCGTGCGGGCGGCAGGACGCCCGCGTGGCCGCGGGAATGCGGGCAGCTCCTGAGCAGATACCACTCTCTCTCTCTTTCTTGTAGGCAGGGTGCTGCTGTGCCAGGCAAACCAGGAGGGATCTCCCGTGTACAGTGCCCCCAGTTCTCTAGTATACACATCCACAAGTAAGCTAGTGCTACGGCTCTACTTTTATTCTGTGACAAAAGCGTCTCGATGTGAATGCGACCCCCTAAAACTGTAAATGCTCCCCATAGCTCGTTACGGTAAATGTGACGTTGATAAGTAATGCTAACGGATAACTCGCGATTTTTGTTTGCATCTCCAAATGTTTGCACTGTTCTGCAGTAATGCTCAAATGTTCTACAACAACAGTGAGGCTCTGTATAATCCAGCACTGTTGTGCACTCTGTGTTTTGTGTAGAAGATTAATTTGAAGTAAGTATTCCTTTCTGGTCATAATTTGTAATTAATAACTAAAAACTCTTGTACTTTGCTGGCTGTTTGATTGTAGCAGGGAAAAGAAAATGAAAGTAGGGGCATTTTGCATTTTAAGAAATTGGCCTAATAAAAATCAGCAAATACAAGCTGAGACCATGCATGTTTCCAAATGAAACTGGAGTTATTGATACCATTTCTGATATACTGATACCACTTCTGATACACTGATACTGTTTCTGAAGTCTAGTCTAATGAAAAAGTAGCTGAATGAATAATAATTGTGATTGTGATATGGAAATGTCTGAAGTGTCCAAAGATGATAAAAATCACCATGTTCTATGTAGTGACTGTTGAAATGATCTTTGGAACCAGATACGCCTCGCCAACCACTCAATAAGAATCTCTTTTTGCTTGTTGTGGTCCAGAAAGTCCTGTCCATGGCTGCTCACTGCATCAGGCTGAGCAGCATCGTTTTGGGGAGGACCCTTAGCAGTTTTCCTGTAAAGAAAACATTTTGCAGCATCTGATTCAGCAAATGATCTGATATGCTCTTTATGAACACTGTATTCACTGTAGAATGGAATTCTGCTCTTTAAGACACCATTAGACTGTCAAATTAATTAATTTATCTTACCGATTAAAACCAGGAATGAGGACCAAGGAGTTCCAGCTCTACAGAGATCAGCTCTACAGTCATGTAACTCTTTTAAGTCTGTGAACAGCATTATCCTCACAGCTACCACTTTTATAGTATAAATATGTGAGATACTTTCAAATCGGAGATGCATAGTAAAGTAATTAAGTGTATGAAGTGTTTTAAATTGAAACTGAAATTATTAATGAAATTTTAATTTGCTTCCCAGAATATTTTGTACTATGACACCTTTCCCAAACAAGATTTTTTTTTCTTTTGAATCTTGTGGTAAGATAGAGAGGAAATAATTATTGTGTAACTCAGGAGGACGGTTCCCTACTGTAGGTGTTTAGTTTATTATTCCATTTTATCTTTAATGCTCCAAACAGTTGCATCTCTCCCTAGAAAATTATCCAAGCAGCTGATTCATTTCTCTGTTAGGGAGCCTTCGTGAGGATGGAGGCGGGGGGCAGATGTTTTCTGTAATTCACTCTAAATAAAACCTTTCTTAAGTGTACCCTTACGCTCCTATAATATCACTGTGTTCTACCCTAAAGAAATTATGTCTGAGGTTGCTGCATATTTCCATTCTTATTAAATTCCTAGATAGTCACTGTGTCTTTAAACTACGTTCTTTGTTTCCACTGTTTCTCAGGAATCAATCCCTTGGAAAAATCTTATGGTGTAGTACTGCAGCTTGAATAACAATATCCTAACAAACACCTGTTTGCTCTTAATTATGTCAAAAAGATAAGAAAACAGACTTTGCCTTTCTGTCTCCCACTGGGCAATGTGTAGTGCACAATTTCATAACAGAAGTCGTCAGGGTCCTTTCAGGAGAAATTGCTGCACCTTGGTTGAATCTGCACATCTGCAAGTCAGGATTCTTTTTTTAACATTAGGAATAGAATTTTGTATTGTCAAAATATAGCTTCCCTTACAGGGTCACAACTCCTGCTAATATGAAATTATTACAATCACTAATGATTGTAGTTCATTGTAATTAGTTTTTTTTTTAAATTTCTCCTTATTAAAAAAGTTTCAATGAAGGTATAAAATTGGTACATTTCAGTAAGAAATGAACAAAGAATTCTACAAAGAACTGAATAGGAATGCATTTTGAGTTTTGTCTTGACTCATTTATATTCTTTTATTATTATTTTAAATATTTTCTTCTACGCTCCATGCTTGATTTAAAGTATTGAGAAGAAAACTGATAAATCAATGTTAAAATCTAGAATACTATTATTTATACTATCACCATCTGACCTTGACAACAGTAATGCAATCCTCATATTTCAGCAATTTTTAAATTATATGTTTTGCTGTTGCCATTTTTGTTACTGTGTAATATTTCAGAACAGCTCTCCCTGAAATAAGTAAGAGGTTTCAAATCTGTGTCACTTGAAGGAAATGGAAGAGCCAGCTGTGATTTTCCGAGCTGAGAGGTTTGGATTTCATTCTATGCTAATGATACTTAAGCATCTTCAGGTATTTGCAAAGTCTCCATTTGGAGAAATGTTTTCTTTACTTTGATTGTTCTTGTTTTGCTTTTAAGTTGACTTCTGTCAGGAAGGATGGAATGAACTATGGTTGTGAAAAGATTTTTGCTTGATTTGCTTGGCTTTATTTCTCACTTAGCTTCTGGCCTTCTCATTTTATTGGCCACTCGGCAGCTTTAGCATTGGCTTTTGACACTTGATCCCCAATTCCTGAGCTAGCCAGAAAGAAGAGTGTCTCTTGGAGCTGCCCTTTCCCACCTGGCTTGTTGCATTTCCCCAGGAAATATTTGCAGTACCCCATTTCCCTGTATAATGATTAGTTACACCTGTGAATATGTCAGGAGATGGAAAGATGGCTCCGCTTCCTCCTATCACTTCTGGCCCTTTGCATAATACAGAAAGAAATGAGCTGTTTCTCCTGCAAGCAGTGGAACAAATCAGTAGCAATAGTCTCTCATGCCTCATCTGTTCTCTTCTGCTGAAGCAGAAGATGGGAACTGGATCAGCTTTTCATTTGCAGCTTTTCATATTCTGAGAGTGGATAATTTGTTATGTAGAAAGCATAGATTCAGCCTGCAAATGTGCCCTTGGTGGGGCAGATTACTTGCCTGACTCTGAGCACCAAAAGTAAGGAAGCTCTTGGTCTCATCTCAGTTCCTGCTGTTTCCCATAGCGTTGACATCCCAAGAATAGATTGGTTTCTATTAAATTTTTCATCATCATCATTCTAATACAGAAAAGTAGACAAGAACTGGAAAGATAAATCTCCAGAAAATAGAGATTGTAGGACACCAAGGCCTAACACGGTAGTAAGGATTTGCTTCCCAGAATCCCATGATACCTCAGCCCTGCTACATGGAAACTTAATGGATCCAAGAGTTTGCCCACATGTAACTGCTATAGGTCCTTTCTGTTTCCACCTGTTTTAGGCCAGTTGCTTCTACAGGAAATTTTAAACTCCTGAAAAAATTTCTGTGTAATGACTAATAAAAAATTCAAGCAGAAAAATGTTGGGATGTTTCCAAAGTGAAGCCACTTGAAGAACGGTATGTGAGAATTCCCCTGCTGCACCAGAGGAAGATTTAAAAGAAGAAAAAGTTCTGTTGCTTAATTTCTGTATCACTGTCATTAAAGGACATTATTTTGGCAGTGTGTGTAAGTTTAAAAGAGCAAAAATATTAAGCTAAATTTATGCAAGGACTTCCAAAAACTACTAAGTGTCTAGTCTCACCATTTGCCTATAATGTCAAGGTGCTTGATAATGTGAATTAAACTGAAGTTATTTGGAGCTAAAACAGAGGTGCCAAAGCATGGAGAAGAAGGAAGATGAAAGGTCACACTCATAGAATAATTCAGGTTGGAAGAGTGAGGTTTTTCAGGTCAGCTTTAGGTCTCTAACATTGCAATAAAGTGACAGAATTAAAAGAAGAAAAATGTGAAGTGTAGAAGTCAGATATTTATTTTATGTACAAGGGCAAATGAAGTTGACAGCCTATTTTTTAATTGATATATTGATAGCAATTTTTGTAAGTAGTAGTGGAATTTGGCAAAAATGATTTAAGTAGTACAAATGCTTATAAATCAGTCCCATATTGTTCTTGTTCTTTATGTAATTGTCTGATAAAACTTTCATCAATTTCTGTAATTAATCTAATGGTCTAAATGAATTTTCAGATCACTGGTTATTCATTTCAGTATAGAAAATGCCATTAAATTGAGTTTAATTAATACAAAGTAAGTTCACAGTCCATTGTATAATTAGAAAAGAATTCTACTATTTTAACTGTTTCAATTAAGAATATTATTTTTCCTCTCATTTTGTTTTTCCATTCGTGGGCTATTCATACTATAATAAACAGTGTAAACTATTATTAATTGAAATATTCAATACTCTGTGCTCTTTGAGTTTCCATCCGCAAAATATCGATGCTGATAATATTTTTTGTACTTGGCTTTCTGACTCTTTTTAAACAGAATTCTGTCAGTGCCAAATCCATAATCCCATGATATGCCCCAGAACATCTTATTTGTCTTGATATTCCTTTCATAGAAATACATATGACAGAGAAGCACTCACCAGAGAATACTTTTGCTTTGCGTCAGACAGATATTAAAACAATAAACTATGTTGCCCTGGGATTTTAGCTTATGAGCAACCAAAAAACAACAAGGCAAAGATAAGATGTTTTTGAAAGGTGGGAAGGCAGTTGATTCCAAAAATTCCCTGGAAACCCTTACTCTTGTAACATTTTTGGCAGGAATTATTTTTAATGCTTAAGTTCTTTTAAAGCAAATCAGGGGACTGTGTTCCATTGCTTTAGAGCTCACATTAAAAATCTCCCTGAACTGTGCTAATGATTGTAAGTTATCCATTACATGCCCATGGAGAAGTAAATCTAAAGCAGAAGCTTAAAGGATAAACTATGCTATAAGGACATTTTGGTTTTTTTTATGTATAGTCTCCATTAAAATTATTTTTTTTCTATGGCACTAATGGATTGAAGTGAGAGCTCTGATATTTATAGTATGTTCTGTGATATTTTTAGTGCCAGAAAGATTACTATGTAGTAACGATGTAAAAAAGTAAAATAGTAGGACAATATTACCTTGAGACTCTATGCAGCTTAAGTTTAGGTGCTCCTGTCCATTTCTGTTTATTTTTTATTATTTTATTTCTGACATACCCCAGTCTGGATTGACCTGTACTTACTTTACCATAAAAACTGCTCTAAATTCAGATATTTTCATCAGACAGACTTAGCATAGGTCTTAGTGTTTCCACAATTTTTGTGTAGAGTTTTTTACTGTTATTTTTAAGGAATAAGGATTTTGAGTCATCAAGGGGTAACAGTTGCCTGAGGAGAGTACTGGGGACAATAAGAATTTTAAAAGTATATTTTGTGGAGAGACTTAGAGAAAAAGAGAGGTAAAAGCATGAGAGAGTTGAGAGGGTGGGAGAGCCATCTTTTGCATGGTAAGGAGCTTTAATGACTATAAATGTTACAGATATTTGTTAGAAATCAAGAGGGTGGTGGATTTAAATAAATTTGTCACACCTATTACTGGAATGCTAAATGCAGTTGGATTTCCTCCCTTATATTATCAAATAAGATAGTCATATTTTATGGAAGTCTAGTCAACCTTAGCTGTCATGCATTCCCTGTAATAAGAACAGGGAACTTTTTTTTTTTTTTTTTTGAAGGTCATGTTTCATTTTTCAAAACAGCTCTGCAGTGTATAATACTGATTTTGAATGGAAATCCTGCAGAGTGCTGTTAAGCATTACTACATGTATTTGGCTATGATAAAATCTGTCATTTTGTACTGTTGCTGCTTTAGTGCAGGGAAGAAGCCATACTATGCTCTGCAGGCTGCACTTCGGAAAACTACAATCACGAGTTTATGCTTTGGCTTGAAAAATCAAGTGAATTATGCCCTATTATTAGACAATTTTCTGCAAACCTTTGATTTTTGCAATCCTAGCTTTTTCTATTTGCCCTCATAATTGTGGCGATGAATTGCAAACAGCAAACGGAAGCAGTCATTGATGATAGGAAGATGAAAACCTTTTCTGTGGCACAGTCTGAATGGGGAGCACTGCATACTTGTATCAGAAGAGTGTGGTTTGCTGATATTACTGGATTTGGTGCTTTGCCTTTTAAACTCTTCCTTACATGCTAAAAGCTAGTCCTTGTCGCCAGCTTCCTCTTTGCTTAAGTGTGTGGTATCCTGGGAAATCCCATCATTGGTGTTGCAGTGGAGACAAGCTACACTCAACCTGTTGGTGTTGCATGTAAAGTTTTCTAATCAGATTGTGAAGTCCTAATGGTTTTATTTATTTATAACATCATGTATATAACACTATTTTCATTGCTTCTATAAAGCCTTTTCTGTTTGAAAATTAAATGTTTGAACAGCTCGAAGACTATTTATGCCGACTTTTTAGTTCTGCTGTAGGAAAACAATTCTTTCCTTCGGCAAGCAGTTTCATTTATGTACACTGCTGTTTATTTGAATGTAATCGGTTCCAAAATATGTGTTTAATTTGAATCTCTGCCACCAGTTGAAAAATGGATTAATGTTTTCTCAAAAATATTCACACAAGAAAAGTCTGGGAAACACATTCACAAACTATACAAGAAGAGAATAAATACAGGAGACCAGGAGGTGCTATTGACATATTTTTTTTTAAATCGTGGAATTTATTCAGCATTCTGTGAGAATGCTTTAAACAAAGTGTACTATAGACAGGCCAGGTAGGTTCTGCCCACAGTAAAGAAAGGGCATCTTCTCAGTACTTTTAATAGAGGAAAGATTATACTGATTTTGCTCTGAGGCATAACAGGAGGCACAGCTGCACATGTTAAATATGTTTTTAACATAAAATCAGGTATTATAAAGAAATTCCTCTAATAGTAACTTTGTGGTAGTGCTAAAGAGATTCTATTAGGCCCTTTTATCCAGAAGAAATTGAAATGCTGTAAATTCTGTTGCAAATGTTAGAGTAGACAGTTGTCATTTGGAGGGAAGGCTAGTTATATAAAATTCAACATACAGGGCAACAGCTTCCTTGTTTTCTCAGAAACTTAAAAGAATTTTTGGCAGATTGGTTCAGCAGTAAGCATAACCAGGATGCTCCTGAACTATTAATTGCAATATCAGCTGTCTCATCACCGGTTATTCAGATACAGTTATGTAATAAAGTAAAATTAGACTTCTCAGAATTGGCAGTGAGCTAACTCTTCAGCGACTGCTTCTAGCTGTCCCTTCTCCTCTCTGGTGAAATGTAGATGTACCACAATACTTAATAAAGAACATCTGTGAAGCAGCCGAGATAGTTGAGATAAAATTTATGTAGATGTCTAGGATGGAATGTAAAAGAAAATTTCTGAACCTCCTTGCTAGTTTCAAGTGCCCTTCTGCTGCTTAAATAAAACCCATCCATCTGCAGCTTCCTTGTCTTTCTTGTTGTATTTCTTGCTGCTTTCTCTGAAAAGAGCTTATTTTACAATGGTCTACTCAGCTAGTGATGTAGAAATTAGTATCTAGATGTTTCCTGTGCTATTTTTCTTATTTAGTGGTGCTATGAGGTATGATTCTTCAAGTCAGAAAATAACAACCGATACTCAAGGTGTTCTTTAAACAACCGTGTTTCAGATTTGTTTCCTACTGGAAATAAAAAATCTTTTTTGTTCTTTATTTATTTATTTATTTATTGGTAACATGGCATATTGCCCTTCTGTAGCTGTTTTCAGAACAAATGTCTTTTACCTTCTGCACATCAGTAGCTTAATTGGTGACTAGTAAGTCACCAGTATGTGAACTGTATTGTCCAGCATCTATAAATATGAGTTTTTTCCTTCCTTCAGGTCTGTTTTTAAGTGTCTTGCTATTTGTATTCATTCTTGCATGATTTGTTTAATGATGCTGGTTTTAAGACTATTGCAAAAATCAGACATATCCTAAATTATGGACCATGAGTAACCATCCTGTTAGGAAAATTGGATGGTTAGAACTGAGTCTTAGCCCTTTCAGTACACAGGAGAATAGTGAACTGTATTTAGCATTTTTTTGCCTTAGGATCTGTGTTACATTGTATACAGCATCCTTAGTGTAGAATCCTGTATGCAAAAATTCCGTATTTTTAGAGTTATGTTGTTTTTGTGGTGCTGTTTTCATTCTGCATGCTGGATACTGTTACTTATTTATAGTATTCAAGCTAGCACAGTTGACCATATATCAAGTTATTCTGTCAAGCAATTGGAAAGTTGTTAATTTAGTAGGTTTTGGCCTAGCCTGTCAGATTTGATTTCAACAAAGACTTATTTTGGTGTCACTCTTTTCCTTGCATTGTCTGACAGTTGTTATTAAAACATGGCTCTTAAAACCATGTTTTATCTAGGAAAATCCTCCCTCAACCTATATGTCACTTTTTTGGTAGTATTAACACATTTAAAATCTGTATGACAATTTGCATCTCTGTCTCTTTGGTTATTTCTCTCTTATGGCTAGCATTAGATCAACAAACTGGTTTTATTTCTGTCACTTTTTGCCCAAATTGACCACAACCTCAGAAAAGACCTGACAGCAATTTTTTTTCACAGCTTAGTAGTTCTGTTGTGTTTCCCTCCCTTGGATACCTAAGCCACTGAGCAATCGCGCATTCCTAGGACAGGCAGCAACCTATATGAGCTCAGACATAATCAGAGATGGCAGTAGTATGGGATGAGGTAAATTTTGTTCCTTCCGTTTCTTCTGAAAACATTATAGGTTATGTTAGAATTTCCCTTCTTTAAAAAAAAAAAAAAAAAAAAAGTTAATGGACTCGTGTAAGATTTTAAACCTTTCCATTATTAAAGAATCTAAAGAATCGTGCCATCCAGACCGATTTTCTTTCTTACTACGTAACTGACTGTCCTAAACAATCAAATGACTAAATTCTGGCACCTCTTTATGATATTCATCTAGTTTTCCACAACCGTATCCTTTTGATTTTGCTTAGAATTTTTGAAAGCCCAAAAACCAGAAACACAGTTGTCATAAGAGAAGTTACGGAGCAATTTGATCATCTACATTTTTAGTACATTACACATTTGTCTGTTCGTTTAAGATCAGATGGAGCTTCTCTGATTTCTAATGTCTCTTTTTCTTTGCATTTTAGGTATTTTGTTGTTTGTTTTTACTTAGAGCTTTTCTTCTTTTAGTAGGTTCTTTTGTGAAATGTAGATCATTCATTAGGATATGAAGTATGCCATAACCTTATTTGATTAAGTACACCAAAAGTAATTTGACTACCAATTACACTATTGCTTGTTATTTAAAGTCTTGTATAATTACAAATTATGTCTTTGTGTAATTGCTTTTTAAAAATCAGTTGCAATTCTCAGTTATCTCTTTTTTTATTCCTCCACATTCTCCACTTGTTTCTTGTGTTAAGAATAATCCCAAGTCTGTGGGATTTAGGAGGCCACATATTCAGTCCAGTATAAGAAGCATGTGATATACTGGAGTTTCTGATTAAAAAAAATAAAATAAAATAAAGTAGTGGTATGAATACCTATAAACACCAGTGCTGATCTATTTATTTGTATATCAGAGGAGATGAAACAAAGGATGCCACAAAAAGAGAATAATACCATACTTAAAAGAGTTACAAGAAAATATCAGTGTGAGCCTGACGTGCAAGTTGTTGTTATGATAGCAGATCAAGTAGATTTGGAGACTAATTTAAGATAAAGGCAATCAAATAGCAAGTTTTGTTGCTCCAGGTAATTGTCCTCCTACTTCTTAACATAAGAATAAACATTTTATATAGAAGGTTTTTGTTTGTTTGTTGTTGTTGTTGTTGTTTTTCCAAAATACACTATATGTTTTTGAGAGCGTTTGCTTATGTTGGAGATTTGTTGCAGAAAAATCTTGCAGTCTTTATTTTACATGTATGTGAAGATGAAATAGTTGAAAATGGTATCTTTAAAGCAGTTCTCAGTATGTGCTATTTTTAGAAAAAAAAGCAATCTTTCAGGGCTCACTATTTTCTAAAACATCATAAAATTTAAGAGAAATTTGGGGCTAATTTGGATTTGACTTGAAACTTTATGCATAGTGTTGAGTAAAGGTATTCAATTACAGTGTGCAGTGTTTTGTAAGTAACTGTCTCACATAAAAAGTTAATTAATCAGGTCTGTGTCAATTTCCTTGTGCCATGTCAATTTGCAGCAAGGTAATTAATCACTAATCGCCCAGCATGCAGCAAACTGAGGGACGATCCGTGAGCCATTTATTGTTATTTTTTTCAAAATAAATGGCATACAGAGCCATGAAGAAATGCATCTTGCCTTCCATAATATTTTTATCGACGTTTTTGCATGTTGTAATAGACTTCAGCAACAAGCAGATGTAGTTCAGTGGAATATGAATATTAAAGAAACAAATGAGAGCAGATTTATAGGCCATTGCTTTTCTGTTATGTCAGTTTTGAGATTAAACTGAGCAAATGAACAGTGAAAAATTACTCTTCCATGTGGAGAATGGTGATTAGACTTGTACATTAATTAGAGATTTTTGTTTTCCTTTTCAATGCATTTCAAATGAGAATGTCCTGTAAGAAACAGTTTGTCCAAAATGCAGATTTATTCATTCCTAAACAACAGAGTCTAATATTGACATGCATTTTGGTACAATGGTAAGGAAATGATTCTTTCATTAATTTCAAGAAAATGTTTCAGAAACAAATATATTGTGAATGAAAGAAATAGAGGGGCCCAGGCCTGCCTGAATTTGAGATTCATGTCAAAAATCCTTTGAATTCAGTCAACTCATAATTAAATCCTAGGGATAATCTTCTCGCAAAATAAATATGACAGAGGAAAAAATGTCTTCTCAGCTTGTTATTTTTAAACATTATGAACATAGTCGTTTGACTCTCTAGCATTTTAAGAATGTAAATATACATAAGCTCATTTAAAAGTCTTTTTATGTTAAAATATGTATTAATGGAGCTCAAATTGCAGTGAACTTTAGACCATTTATTTAAAAGCAGAGATATAGAGGCATCCTCCCTAACATCTTTTTTTTTTTTTATAATTCTTTTTAAGAATGCCAAACTTAGTGCAATTAATTGCAAGTGAAAGCTCACTACACAGGATACCTCAGGGTAAATTCCTGATTTTGTTCCTGAAATGGCAGATAGTACAATAGGTTAGGTTATTCTCTTCCATCTTCCTCATCATGTTACCAATTATTTCTATTATTTTTTTTAATTTTAAGTCCAGAAACTAGGAAAATGTTTCTACAGCAGGGATCCTCCTAAACTATGGGAGCAGCGTGCATGTGTCTTCCTGCTTTTCTAGCAGTTAAGTTACCATGCAATAAATTAGCTACAGACTCATTCAAACGTAATGTAGCATTAAAATTGTTCACCATAAATATTTGAAAACTTTGGAAGGGAGATGGCCTGGTAGTTTGTGCAGAGGAGGAGAGATTAGGAGTGATGAGAGGTAGAGTCACTCATCCATTTTGATCACACACCTTTCTGGAGGCATATGGCGCGCTCATGCACGTTCAAACCAGAGCACAAATGCAAAGAATAATTGCCCATTAAAATGGCTGTATATTTTTATGGCTTTGATACAGAATCAGCCCCCTGTTGTTTTTTGCATCTGCTACTCTTCCATTTATCCCAAAGCTTTAAAACTTTAATACAGTGTGTATAACCCTTAAGTACTTTTTACCAGTTCAATTTTCCTCCTCTTGGGATCTCAAGCTTTGATAGTGTTCAGACAGTCTTTGTTTTCCAATATATATGTTGAGATACCTAGATGTCTAGAAAATGCACTTAACTCTCATGTACATTTAATACAAAATTAATAAAAGCAATGCCTATGTATTACATCTTCTTTCAAAACTAAAGGTTGGATTAAATTTCAATTGTGAGCATAAAGGTTAAGTTCCTCTCCTTTCCTTCATCCCATATATGTTTTCTGCATTCAATCATTAGTTACCTAAACTCTACCCATATACTCATATGACTCTTACTGATACCAAAAGGCCTTTTTATTTGCTTAATCATTGTAGTTTGCTGCAAGGTTTCATAAAGCAGATCTAAGCTGAAGTTTCATGAAGGAAGTACCTTGACAGTGTTCTTGTAGTGTATTCAGAGAAGACACCTTTTGGTTATTTCGTTCTTGCCCTATCAAGAAGGTGACTGCAGAGATTTATTTTAAGCTCTTTGTGAACATGTGAAAAGGTCATGATACAAGCTATTATGGTTTATTAACTCAATTCTGTTTTTATCATAACAATGCTAGACTTTTGACTTTGTATCTTATTAAATATAAATGTAGAACAAGTAAGTTTAAAAAAGAGATTTTACCAACATATTATAGCAAAAGAATTTTTTCATTTAGGCTGTAGCACAAGATGATTTGTGGCCTTTTTGATCATCTTAATGGTAGAAAAATGCAAGTGCTTTTACAGTATATTGTTTTGTTTCTTTTTTAATCTATTTGAAAATGTCACATTGCAGGTCCATTGTAGCTGGTGATAAAGGAACTGATTTTTTTTGTTGTTGCTATTACAGTCCTGTCCTGTTCATATGTGAATAGCTGTTTGTTTGAAGTTTGAGTTTGTTTGGCTTCATAGCTGGTTATGTACAGTCCTTAAGAAGCTTTTTTTTTTTTTTTTTTTTTTTTTTTTTTAACCTTGTATCATCACCCATAAAGTTTAGTTGGAAAAATTTTCCTTTTCCCAGTAACAAATGAGAAGAATTCCAGTCATCAAATTACTCTGATAAATTTTAGCTAGTTTTGATTAGATGTGGACGCAAATTCTTCCACACTGAGATTCAAAGACATTTTCAACCCCATTATAATAGTATTTTCACTGACTGAGTTTCAGCAGTTTGGCACTGAGGCACTAAAGAAGGTTGACCTGCAAATTACAAGTCATTAGATGTTTGCCCCTTCTGGCTAGTATGTTCATTGCTTTTGGGGCTATTGCTGGTTGATAATACTTAATGCTCCCTGATGGCAGAGCCTTCTCATAAAATTGTTTTTATGAAATCCATTCTTCAGTTGTGTTCTAATGATGCTACTTCTGTTGGTTGGGTTGAGGATATTAAAAAGTTAGTAGGAAAATAAATTCTCTAGTTATTTCAGGCTCTTTACCATTCCACATTTCACACTTGGAGTGAAGTAGCTTCATTTTTATTTGCTGAACTAGGTGACATGAACTTGCTGACTATTTTACCCCAGCAACAATCCCAATCTTCAATATTGCTACCTATAAACAGGAGCAGTATTTTCAGATATTCTGGATTTTTTTTTTTTTTTTAGACTGAACCAATCATCTTCTGGGTATAGACATAATTCTGTTCTGACCTATGAATCTTAACTGCTAGACCTCAGTTGATGGTAAGGCTTTGGAATGCTATTCTCAGTTCCTTATTTCTCAGGCCTCGTTCCCATCATGGCTTATCCTCTTCCTGACAGAAATGCAGATCATGCTCTAACCTCTGCAGGCTCCCAGTTGCTTCTGTAGGCTTTTTTATAGCTTTGCTTTAGTCTAGACATTTTATGCTTCATGATTAATGTTCTTTAGGCTGAAGTACCAGTTGAGCACAGGAAAACAATGCCATTACAGCAGGCTTTTCATTTTAATACATCCATAAAAAAAATACAGATCATAGGAAAATGATAGAACACCCTTTGTGATCTGAGCCATTCTTAGGAATGCTGGGTTTGGCCTCCATTATGTGTTCTCATTTCAGTAAGTATTTACAGGCTAAGCATTTTTTCCAGCTTTCTCTCTCATTTAGCCTT
Source organism: Tinamus guttatus (assembly GCF_059628265.1). Lineage (NCBI taxonomy): Eukaryota > Metazoa > Chordata > Aves > Tinamiformes > Tinamidae > Tinamus > Tinamus guttatus. Next base: position 2,270,673 of record NW_028288706.1, on the reverse strand, counting down.
TTCTTCTCTTTCATAAGAGAAAGCCTTCTTTCTCATAAAAATGTAATAGCGTTTAGGAAAAAAAAAAAGATATTGTTTTCTGCTTAGTTAGTTTCATTAGAACTATAGTTACTCATGTCTTCTGAAAATCGAGAGAGGTCCATATTCACATATATGTGCAAGATGAGTGTCTGTGTGGAGTAAGAGTTAGTCAAACACTGCATTTTATAGAAGGATTGTCTAGAACTCTGAATGTTTCGTTGAAAGAGCTGACTAACTGCTATCTAGATGTTAGAACTATCTAATCATCAAATTGCTTTAAATATTGCTAAAACATACTTGTTAATTACTAAGAAATAATTGTTGAAAACGTTCTTAGAGCAAGGATTCCCTATGGCTTGCAAGCCCCCAGTGTTCTCTGCACAAGGTGGCTTGAGCATAGTTGTCTTTGATTTTCTTTACTTCTGTATTTTCCAAAGGTATATTTTCATGTACATATTATTGTATATTTAAAATTATTTGTTACAGCATCTGATTTTAAAAAAAAGTATTTCCATTTTTCCCTGTGGAAATACTTTCTCTGAATTTTCCAAGCATCCAGTTCCTTAAGGCTACAACACAGTTGATTGCAAACTTAGCAACGATAGATAAAGTTCTGTAAGTTCATCCTCCAGATTTTGACACTTCTCTTTTTTAGAAAAAGAAGAATAAAAATATATTTCTGCTTTTAAAAAGGATGATTTTCTTCAAATGTCCTACCGTAGTTTGGTTTCATGTCATGTCTCAGACATGTAAATCCTTGCAAAATTACTGTATAAAGTGTTTGTCGATGAGAGGAATCTAGCAAAGAATTAAAAGCACTGTAGTAAGATGATAGCGGATTGTTCATCACAATTTCAGTATATTCTCTCCTCTGTTCAGCCAGCTACTTCTAAATGTTGCGAACTTTTCATTTTATTTCTAATTCAAAGGTTCTTTCAAATTTAATGCTAAAACAGATTGAAGATATGTCTGAATTGAAATCAATTTGTATTTCAGACTTGAAAAAGTTGCTTTGTAGTTGTTTTATACATTGTTACCTCCAGTCACTTTTATTATTACTAAATAATACTTCTTTATTATATACCTTTACGTACTGAAAAAAAGAAATTCTATGTAATGCAGCACAACTGAAATAACACATGTGCCAACAGAGCTGGATTTGATTTTCTTGTCTCACTAGTAATTGCATTTCAGAAATTCCTCTTCTAATGTTTGCTATCAACACATAATGCTGTATGTGTTAAAAGGAAAAAAAGAAATAGTGAAGTACTGATTCATCATCTCGTCAACTCTGAGAGAAAGCAAAGCAGAAAGTTTTGCTTCTCTTTTCAATTAAAAAGTTTATGAACAGAAATTTTATAGTTATATTACAGAAAATCTCCAAATGTTACTGCATTATTGCAGCTCAATTTCTGATGAAAATATTTTTTCTCTGATGACTATTAATGTTCACATTTAGTTGTAATGACAATATAAAATTTCTTCTTCATGTGTCTAAATTGTTTCTCTTGGGTCTGACTGTTATCTGAATTCCTATAGATACTTCTGATGTATACAGCTCTTGCCTTGAAGAAATTACAGTTGTTAAGAACAAAGTACAGTCCCTATATATCTGAGAAAGGTCCTGCAGTATTTTTCTTTCCCTGCTACACAGTTCAGTCCCAGCTAATAATTAACTTATTTTAAAAAGCCTGTTGCAGGTGTAGAATTTTTGAATAATTCAGGGGGCTAATGGAGCTCACCTAGTCCCATCCTAACCCAAAGCAGAGCCCACTCAGGTCCAGTAATGGCACAGAAATATCTTGGGCATTGCAAATGTGACCCAGAGCTGAGTGGTTTTGGACTCTGAAGTCTCCTGTTAGCAGTGTTGGCTGCAGCAATCAACATTATTTTTAATGACTGTCTTCTAGGCCACATCGAAATCATGGTTTTCTACTTTCTATTTGTGTACAAAGGTTTTGTGTAATAAAATTTGTTAAAGGACTAATAATGCCCTGAATTTGCAGCTCCTGCAGTGTCTTACCTTGCTTTGTGATGCTGGACTGATGCGAGCCCTCTGTGTTCCTCCTGTCTCTCCCCAGTGCCAGGATTCCCTTACCCTGCGGCGACGGCGGCGGCCGCGTACCGGGGCGCGCATCTACGAGGCCGAGGTCGCACCGTGTACAACACGTTCCGCGCGGCCGCCCCTCCGCCTCCGATCCCGGCCTACGGCGGGTAAGCAGAGCGGCCTCCCTCCCCATGCGCACCGAGCCCGGCCTACGCGGCGGCGGCGTCCGCGGCGCGTGCACCTTGCACGGAGGGGTGAAAAATGACTGTAATTTGGACTGCCACGGTCGGTAGCCTTCAGCATTTCAGATGTCGCTTATTGTTATGTAAATTCTCTTAGAGACTGAACGCTGCAGAACAGAGAAATTGCTCCAGCTAAAGATACATTTTCAATGATCGCAAACATCTGGTTATTAAGGAGGTTGGAACACGTTAACTTCGTTTTTTGTTTTTTCTCAAATCGCCCACTAAAAGTTGTTTCTGGAGCTGATGGTTTAGGTTTTTTGTTTGTTTGTTTTTTAACAGCAGTGTGTTTAGTTTTTTTAGTTAACATCTTTACCTAGGTAGAAATCAAGGCTGCCTTTCTGATGGCTACATGCTTTTCATGTCTGTTTGTTTAAATATCTTAGGATTTGTCTGTCATTGACCTACAGCTCCTAAGACCAAGTAGTAAATTAAAGAAGGAGCGAAATTCATAGCAGTCACTTTCAGAAACTTAATAAACTTCACATAATTCAGAAATGTCATAAAACCATGGCATTTCTGAGGGAAACAAATTTGCCTTGTCACCCTGTAAATGCTGAAATGGAAGGCTTTTGTATGATGCATGGGATCTTAAAGTCCTGGTATTGTAAAAAAAAAAAAAAAAAAAAAAAAGTCAGCTATTAGGAAATGAGGCAATTTAGGAAATTGGTGAATTCAGTGGCTCCAAGGCCAGAACAATATTTTGTGATAGCACCTTGTAGTAGATGTGCCTCTCCTGCCCTGTAGAGCAAGCAGATGGTTTAGATAGAGGTTTGGAAGGTCTTTGAGTGAAGGAGGTTGTTCTACCTGCCCTCGCTAGCTCCCTGTCCCACAGCTCTGCTCTTGTTGCGGCATGAGACCGTCCTGTGACCCTGGCCTCTTACTTCATGGCAGGGACAGCCAGGTCTGTCCTCTTACTTCATGGCAGGGACAACCAGGTTCTTTTTGCTAGCTTTTCCCCCCGACACTCTGCTGAGAAGAGCTAGCGGATGGTGCTGGCAGGATCCTTTCACACTGTTGGAACACAACAGTGAGCTTGGGAGGTGTTGGAAATGTGTAGGCTGAGCTGTAATAAGGTTAGGACTTGCAGGCTATAAAAGGACCAAGCAGTATATGTGGTGCAAAATGAGGCACAAAATCTCTTTGTGGATATTGTGATCCCATCGTATGTTTGGTATTGTTGTGCTAAGGGAGTGTTGGTGTGTTTTTTTCCAGCTGCATTAGTTTATTTAGATCATTCACCAGCCTCTTACAATTAAGCTGGCCAAATCCGTCCCTGGGAGGAAGCACTTTCCCATGCAACGTTTATCCTGTTAAGCCAAGAGACACGTCGTTTTCTAGACAGATTTGCAAATACATACAGTCAGTCGATCATTGAGCTGTTTTTTGGGGCGATATTTGGTTCAGACACTTTGGCTGCTCCTTTACATTAAGCAGAATCACCTCAGAGAACTAGGCTGTTCTAAAAATTGATATAAAAATGATGCCACAGAAACAGTTTATTTTTGTAAAAGTGTTTTTTTCTTTCACTGCAGTTCAGTAAGCGGAATGATGCTACCACAGGAACACACCGTGATTTTTGTAAAACAGATTGCCAGCGTTAGCTTTGGGTGGGGATGACATCCCGCCCACGGCACCCTCCTGTTGTCCAGACTGTCTCGTCTAGAGATAGTCCAGGTGTTTCTGCATGGCAATGAAGGGAGCAAGGTTAGAATGTCCTCCAGGTGCAGATTTCATTTCTGAATGCCTCTCACATGGAATCGGAATTGTATACATGATAGAAGCATATATATTGCATAGTACAGCACAAGTACATATTTTCAAATTTTACTGGGTGCCTTTTTTTTTTTTTGCATTCATATATGCTTTAAAATAAGGCACCGCTTTCTGATTACACAGAAACATTCTCTAACTTTAGTAATTTTTGCATCAGTTCAGACCTTAGAGGACCTCTGTTGCATTGGTTCAGTGGAATTAATTAAGTTTTATTCTGAAATAATTTTAGCAGTACAGTAGTTTTGGATTAGTATATTGGATTTTGTGCTAGTAACATCATTTATGTAGTAACACCATTTGGAATTTCTTTGACATGGTTTGTTCCATGCTTAACCCATCATTATTCTGACCTATCAGAGAAGGAGAAAGGGACGTTCATCAGGATGATGAATCAGGATGATTAGCATTTCCTCCTAAAGTATCTCTGGTGATTTAAAGATGTATCATAGACCATGCTATAGGAAGGAGTAGAAGCAGGATAAGAATATAATTTGCCTTTAATGTCTGGGAATGTGGATGGTTTGAGAGAACTATTCCGTTTGTATGTATGGGAGTATATTGGAGTTGGTGAGTAAAACAAATGCAGAATAGCTGAGAAAGAAACTGAGTGTAATAGAAGAACATGGACAGGAAGGTAGGAAGAATACCAAGAACCCAATCTCAAAATAAAATAATTTTGGGAGGTTGGAGATGGGAGTAGGAGGAGTAACAGATGTTATTCTGGAGCTATTCCCTTTTGTTAAAATAATTAATTTCAAGTGCTACCTTCTATCTGATTCAAAAGAGAAAAGAAACTACATTTTACCGTAAATGTTCATTCTCTAATTCTTTATGCTGGTTTTAGGAAGGAAGGTTAATTAATATAAGCTACTATGTTTGCTAATTTTATACAGCTCTTCTCATAAGCTTCCTCTTTGGACTCTGTGCTTTGTATATATTAGGAATAGCTCAAGCAAACAATCATGTTTTGTCAGCACATAGTGACTGATGTCTTCCAGCTTCATTCTCTGCTATGATGCCCTCAATTAATTTTCCAAAGAAAATAGTATAATTCGTTCATAGCGAAGAAATACTGAGACTGGAATTAGAGAACACACTAAAAAGTTCGGAGCAGCATTGTCACTATCAACTCTCACAGAAAAGTTTCAGTTGCATTGTTGAACTGTCCCAAAGGTGTTAGTTAGTTCCACAGTTAGTCTTTTTCTTTGGCTTATGAGGTCATAATTGCATCTCTTCTGTAAGCTATTTGATGAAGTATATAAAAAATATTCTGTATTTTCAGGAAAGGGACAATAAAAAAAGCACGATAAAATTAGGAGAGTGAAGGTGACCTAATTGGCAATCAGAAAACAGAGATGATCTTTTTTTTCTCTTTTTTTTTTCTCTTGATTGTGGTGGAGGGGATAAACCTGTGATTCCTATTGCAGTGACTGCAGTTCTGATTTTGGCACCTCTATTGCACAGAATCAATCATTCCGTGCACTTAATCTGCTTTAGGTTATTTATGTTAACTTGTACAGATTGTGTGTATGGCTGAGGGCCATATATACTCAACAGGTATGAAGTTATTGAACTTGGCTTTGCAGTCAAGAACTTATGCCACTGATAGATTAGATAGATTCAACCTAATCCTTGATAAGGATCAAGAATGGTAGGGAAGAAAAGTGTAATTCTCCCACAATATTATAAAGGTGGATTCTAACCTAGTAAATAATTTGTTTCAATATACTTTAAAAATAATCTGCTAGAAGACAGAGAATGAAATAAAGCAGGTAGTGCAAAAGTGAGCTGGTGAGATGTGTTACATATTTATCAAGAAATAATTTCAGCAAATAATTACTGCATATTCATTACATCATTTAGAGACATGTTTTCATATTAAATCAGGTTTTCTGTATTCTCTGATTTTTCCTAAGCAGTGTAAAATCGTAAAGTACCTCTGCATAAATCCCCTAAATCTGTTATTTTTAATGCATCCAGTAAGTGCGTTAAGATAGCATGCATTTCTGGGTGAAGCAATTCAGATTTCAATAATGTGGTTATTTCCAGACCCTGTGTTGGCTTGTGAGAAACTCAAGATTCATCTGTCTGTCAAGATAATTTTTTGCATATAAAGTGCAAAACAAGTTGTGGTGAGATGGGTCCCTATGCGATACATTCAGGCTCTTCCGAGGCTTGAAACTTATCATCTGTTCTCTGCCTACAGCTTCAGAGAGAGAAGAGGAGATGATGAGCCAAATTACCCTTAGGAGAATTATTTACTGAACAAAAGAAAGAGAACATAGCTGTTGGTATTCTGTGCTTCATCCTTCTGATGAAGGGCACTGTTATAAAATAAATTTGACTCCACTGGTAAGACTGAGTCATTGGAGTCAACAAATGATAAAGATAGTGAATAGAACAAATTTACTCTGAAAATCCACAAAACCGTGAAGAAAAATAAGAAGGAGACTTCAAAAGAAGCAGCAGGATTTATATTGAGCAACAATAACATACTAGAAGACTATATGGAGGAAACCAAATGAAATCAGCTGATTTCCTTTCAGCATGCATGTCCTGCTCAGGAATGATACGCGCCTGTGCCTGACTCTGTCACTTCCTCTCGCTAGTAACCAGGCTTAATGGTGGAGTCATGCATCCGTGCTTCATTTTAGCGTAGGGTTTAGCATCTTCTGGTATATCATTTACCATGAAGCAGTTGCAAATTTAGACTTCGGAATAAATTTGCTTCCGTACCTGACTGAGCACTGTATGTAAAAAGAAGTCCTGGATAAATGAAGTAGGCTACCCAAGATTACAACAGGCCTCATTTGGAAATTCTAAGTGCAACAGCCCCTATTCATCTTGTTTTTGCTACAAATTCACAAATCAGCTCAAGGAAGAAGAGAAAAGATCCCCTTTCTGACACGCATTTCTCAAATTCACTGTAATTCAATTTTAAATTAGAGAATTAAATAACAATTGAAAATAGTATGTTTTAACACGCTAATATAGTGCCCTCTTTTCCAGTTATTCAAAATGGTGCAGAATTAGGTTAGCACTTAACAATTGAGATGGTCCTGGGTCCTCAGAGGTTCCTGTAAGGTCCAAAGACTTTATACTTGTTTTACTTGGAGCCTCTGTTTTTCAGTAATGATATCTTCTTCACAGAATCACACAGAATCACAGAATGGTTGAGGTTGGAAGGGACCTCTTGGGAGCATCTAGTCCGACCCACCTGCTCCAGCAGGGACACCCAGAATGCATCATGTTTTCTAAAAAAAACAAGTGCTTCCTATCGTCACTGTCATCCTATTGACAGTGGGATCACATATCTGTTCATAACAGATTAGTCAACCTTTCATCAGTTGTATTCATGTTTCTTAGGGTAATGGAGGTATCCCGTTATATTTTGAAACACATTTTGAGGCAATTCTATGCTGCCACTGGTCATTTTAAAGTTTGGAGTCCAGAAGCAACAGGAAGACAAGAAAAAGTTTTGTCTCAGATCAAAAGAACTGAAATACTTCTGTTTTCCCCGTGCTCTGATGCATCATTAGTTTTTCTCACTGATCCTCTTTTGGAACTTAAGTATTTTGTGTTAGATAAGTTTGTCACCAACCAGAAACCCTATTAAAGATATATTGAGGTGGAGGAATCTTGCTGCTATTCAGAGTTTTGTTACCTCCTGTGTATAGCATTAGGCAGCAAATTTTGAAGCACATCTCTTGAGATGGATGATTTTTGTTACACACCGTAAGTGTCCATGTAGATTAATGCCTGTGTCACATGAAGTGTGTTTCTTTACTGGAAGTTGTTGGAAGGCTGGATGAAAGCCCTGAGTGCTCTCTTTATGTGGGCATTTTTCGATTAGTTGCTCATTAATTTCTTGCAAAATCATTTGAATTGCATGGTTCCACTAAGGGCTTTGTTTGTTTGAATCCTGTTATAAAAACAACACAAGTTTATCCTTGTTTTTTGCAGCTCTTATGCTGTTTACAGGATTGGTAGCCTGATGGAACAGCTGAAAATGCAGAAACTTTTTGAACTGTGTATTACATATAGCTGTATATTACTGAAAATAATCCTGAGTTATACCTTATCTATAAAAATGTGTGGTTTTAGACCTTTTCTAAGAAGCATGAAATAATTTTATGAGAGTTTATAGCAGCACTAGTCTTTGTAGCATCTTTTTGATAAAGGAATGAATGAGCCTTTCCAGAGGATATGTGACTGTTTAGAATATGAAGTCCTTTTCTTTTGAGTGAATGTGAGTTGATGCAAATGCATGTCTTTTGAAAAACAAACTTGCTCTATGAAATTCCTGCTAAGGTTCTCCGTGTTCAGTAAACTTCATATCATGATCTCATCAAACTCTTTCCATGTTGTTCCTGATTGTATATTTCCACTTCACAGTCATGCGGAATGTTCTGTTATTTCTTACATGCAAATAGGTATGAGAAAAAACATGTAATTTTTAAAGTACTTGAAATATCAAAAACAAAATGCAGGGATGCTATTAGGTAAATAGTAGGCCTTCTGAATACTTCCTATGTTGATCAGTTTGGCATATTCTGTTCTGGAGACAAAATATAGGGAAAAACATGAGTAGATTTCTGACCTTATTCAAGTGAGTGGCAGGGACTCATATGGATTTGAGTGTGAGCCAGGGATTTGCTACATTATTATTTTATAGTAAACTTTTGTCATTGATAAAGTATAATGTGGTTTATATGTATTCATATGCATATGTATGATTTTGTCAAGTGCAGTGATTTTAGCAATTCAGCCTTCAGGTTCAGGAGTATGAGCTTAATAGATCGCTTGTATTTCTGATGTGAAAATTCTTCATAATAGTGCTGAGTGGCTTAGAATAGCATAGCAACTTGATAACTAATATTCCCAAATTGAAAATACTGTTAAGAAAAAAAAAAAAAAAAAAGGCCTATTGTGTGCTCCCATATTTAACTCTTGGGCTGATTTTATTTGCTACACCTATTTTATGTTGCAGAGCTGTCAAAATAAAAGCAAAACAGCAGGTTTTATACTACATATGTAATTGGTAGGCCACTACTGCACAGTTCCAGCTTTACTCTGCGTAACCATTTAAGCCATCCTTGCCATGTTGTGTCTTTCATCTGAAGGGATTTATAATTTAAAATTTAAACAAGTCACACTAATTAATCTTAGCTGAAATGCAGCAAATTGTGGGTGAACTGTTGGCAGCAACATAACAATACTACATTTTTTTCACTTAAGCAGTGATATGCCCAACCAAAGCTACAGGGTGATTTTGGAACCATAATCATGTTCACCAAAGTTGTAAATTGATAAAGCAAGGAAAGTTAATACTTCTATTTTATGAATAATGCTATGATATTCTTAACAATCGTTTATCAAGTCAGGAGGACAATGTCTCTGAGTACCCTGTGTATGTGTAGGTTGACTTAGCAAGGTCTCTGACCCAAGGGGTAGGGTATCACCGTTCCCTAGCTATGTACACTGTTCTTTTATTTTATTTTATTTTTTCTTTTTCTTTTTTGAATGACACAGACTGCTTTTTTTTCTGAGAGCTGACAGAATGACAGGGCAGGAAAGGAGTATTTTATGAATTAACATTATGGTGATGTAGCAATACTGGTGGCAGGATTGGCTCACTGAAAAAAAAAAGAAAAAAAGAAAGAAAAGAAAAAATGCTGGCAATTTGAGGTTTCTTAAAAAAATTATCAAAATTTTTATGCAATTTTGCCGTGCTTGCCTGTCTTTTTGGCATGCTTGATAAAGATCCTGTATTCAGTAGTTTCACCTCTGATACTCCTGCCAACCTCCTTAAGCAATGTGCAGAGCGCCTTCCTCCCCCCGCGCTCTGTTCCTGCGACACGACTAACCCCAGCTCTGCCGGGGTTGGTGGCATTTGCATGTGGAAATGCACTAATATGGATGTTTTTCTTTGTGTGTGCATCCTTGCAGTGTTGTATACCAGGATGGATTTTATGGTGCAGACATTTATGTAAGTATTCATTGATGTGCATGCTGTCCTTGTACATTACCAGAGTCATTCTTTTTGCGAGTTTGCTGCCTAGCTTGACTCTGTTTTGTCTATTTACCATCCCTTGCCTGTCAGAAAGAATTGAGAAGAATATCTCTCATATTGGAAGACCTTTCTGTTCATTACATCTATCATTGTTCAGTGGAGCTGAATTAACTCTTCAATCAAATGCTGAATGAATGCAAAAAGATGTGAAAAATGCACAGGCATTGGGGAGAGGGGAAAGCTTCTCCCTTCCAATTGAAAGTTCTAGGAAACAGGTGTAAAGGTTAAAAACTAAACAGAAACATTCTTCTGCAAATCTCACATACTTTTTCTTAAAAATCAAAGCAAATGGAGTATTATTAACACTTGTGGTCTGAAAATACTTTATGGAGAGACATGGACCCCTTTAGGAATTCCCCAATTCAGGCAGCTTTTGCCTGTATGCAAGTCCCGTGGTGACAGCAGAGCTTAATTCCATCGCGAGTTGAAAATACAGCTGCATGTTGTCCTTTATCTGAGTCGACGTCTGTCTGCTCTTTTCACATCTACCTATTTCACTTCCTATGAAGTAGGTAGAGACTGCTCATGTTGGAAGGAGTGGCTGTATTAGCAAGGATCAATAGGAGGGGATCCACCTCACACTCAAACCTCACTGGATACCAATTTCATTTTAAAAACCTTTTTTTTTTTTTTACACATTTATTACCAATAATGAAGTTTTGACTTGAATACAGGGGCTATTTAGTCTGATATACAAGAAATCTCAGATGATTGAGGCTGAATCATCATGGAACGCTCAGTCTTTAAAAATGTATGGCTGTAACATTTTGTTGATATTCCACTAATCTTTTACATTTGTTATCATTTTAATAAAAGTCTTATCCTAAATTACAGCTGTTTAGGCATTGTCTTTATTGCAACGGACAGCTTTCTTTAACCTCATTGTGCTTCTGTTGTACTGTTTCTCTTGAGATACAAAAAGATAGATTAGGTGAAATTGGGATGGATATTAAAAATTCAGTAGGAAGTACTAGAAAACATTGCTTATATTTATTATGAATAATCTCTTAGAGCTACTTCCAAGAAAAAAATAGATTTTTTTTTGATAAGTTTATATAAAGGAAACCGATTTGAAGTTATGGAAGAAGTGTAGTACTTTTCTGATGGAGGAAAAAGACTAAAAAATGAGTAATTTAAAAGTCTATTCAGTTATGGGTTATTGAGTTATGGGTTAAGATTCTGTCTTTGTGTAGTTTGTGATGGTAACAGGAACACACTCTTTATGATTCCTGAGAATCACCATTTGCTGAAGGCAAATGCAAGTGTAGTATGCTGCTTGAATTTCACCTAAAGATAGTGCTGTCAATATTTTGAGCTGTATAGGATATGTTGTATGGTAATGAATTTTTTCAAGTGTGGTTTCCCATTTTCGTTTTTCTTCAAACTGTCAAAAAAATATCACAATCATTTTGCTCAGTTCACCAGTCTGAAAATCTGAGAAGCAACAAGACATCTTTCTTGGGCTTGCTTAGTGCAAGTATAGGTGGGAACTAAATGTTAATGTTACAGTTGGTATTTTTGGACTCCACTGCTGCTAAAGAACATAAATGTCTCTGTTGATACTTCATAATAACCCCAGTCATACTTTGGGTTTTATTCTGTTTCATTTGAAGATGGTCTTCACCTTCACAAAGCAGCTGATTTCAATGAGGAAGATTCTGAAAAAGATTACTGATATCTAGTAGCTTCAGTTTCACTCTATGAAGTCTTCATGTACTTAAGAAAATGGGATGACAGTGCTGATGCATCATTTTATTCACTTGCTGGCTCATATTTCTGCCTGCATTTCTTAGCTTCTTCATGGAGAGTAGTACACCTTTAGAGTAGTTGATGGAATTCCACATTTTTGTGGAAGTTGTTCATTTTTTAAAATGATTTATTGTACGTAAAGCTGCTTATTTTTCTTCACATTTTTTCTTTCTTGCATCTGAAGTATTTCGAAGGAGAGAAACAGAGAAAAAAAATGGCCTAAGTCAAAAAATATATATACAATTCACAGTGTGTTAGTTCTTTGCAGCAGACCAAGTTATTCTTTAAATCCCAAATGTTATGGCATAGTTCTACTCAGCTAGTCTTTTTAAGTGCAGAACAAATGCTTTGTGACAACAGAGAATTAAAATTCAAACAGTAGAGGATCTGACAGTAAATAGGAGAGAAAAGAACCTCAAAAACACCAGAGAGTAAAGCCAAAGGAAGAGAATACTGAAAAACAAAAGTATATCTTAACCAGTATCTCAAAGTAGTTTTTCTTTTGATTATGATTACATTGAGTAGTGACAATAGTACGGACGATGCTAAACTATAAACCATTCCTAACTAGCTATTGATATAGATATGCTTTTATTGGCTAGCATACACACAAAGGAAGTAAAGATAACAGAGAGATTCTAGTTGGGTAAAAGCTATAGGGACAGCCAAGAACAACAAATAGTCAGAGTGGAGCAACACTAACCAGAGGAAACAAAGAGAATGAGAATGTAGAAATAGTAGGAGGGAAATGCAGTTTAAATTGAAAAATCCACAGCCACAGTTCCAAATGTAATGTAATGCAGTCTATATTTCATATATTTCTATATGAAATGTAATAATGCCTCTGCAATAACTGAGCTATTGAATTCTTCTTTTAAATGTGCCTTTAACAAGGAAAAGTAAAGGAGATGATTAGGAAGTAAGGAAAACCTTTTAAAATTAAGTATTGATTCACTAAGAGAAAAAGTCATTAAAAAGGAATTAGGGTTACCTGCCTGCAAATATAGAAGTTCCTAGATGAAGATTGACACCAGTGGAAATAAGACAAAGCACTCCACAAAAATCAAACAAAAAATACTAACAGGCACAGAAATGCTTACTTAAAATAACAGCTCTGCACTATTGCTCTGCTTTATCTCACATTTGCTTTTTTTTTTTTTTTTTTTGCCATTGTCATAAAGAATGTTTGCAGAACAGGTCAGGATTCAATCTGTGAAAAGTGAAACATCCCAACCTTCCCTACACCAGTTTCACTCATGCCTTAGCAATCCTGTTTAGCTGAGGTTTATCAGTCACTCTTACTGTTGATGGCAAGATGTTCCAGCCTCAGGATCCTCAACCTGGGGCACTGTAATAGTGAGGGCTCCAGGCGCTGTCTACGAGGGTAGATGGGGATTTGTTCCATGATGCTGACCGAGAATAAGACGTATTTTGTGAGCACAGCCACAGAAGCAGTTTTTATCAGCAGCTCATGCCATCTCTTCTAGCCCAAAGGTATGACAGTACTGACAGTGGAACATGTACTTCCTTCCCAAGGAAAGAGCAGGCATTTTAGTTTAAAGTATGCTAATTATTTAAGTAATGTCCCCTTGATGGGGACATTGATGATGGGGGGTCTGTGCAGACAGCGAATCCATTGCCACAATCGGATATCACAAAAGTTGCTGAATAAAATGCAAAAAGCTGATCTGTGCCCTTAACTGCCAAGGCTTCCTTTCAGGTACCAGAGACTTTCATGTTTCATAAATGAAGGGATGTGCTGTTCTCTGTGACTTACAGAAGTGGAAGAGAAACATGGAGAAATGACTTTTCCAAGGGCAAAAGCCTCCTCCTAGAGCAGCCGGTTGGGCTAGTTGGTGCCCTGGTCACCCCAGTGCTTCACCAGTGCCTGCTGGATGTTTGGAGCTGGAATGATGAAACGTCCTGCAGTCCGTACTGCTTCAACCTCTGTATCGTGTGAATAGAGGAAGGGGAAACGATTGTTTCTTCTTTCTGCGCTCTGCAGGGTGTAATTTATCCCATTTTTAACCCAGTTTCTCTGTTTTTAGGTAGTAAGGTAGATTTAATTCTCAAAACTAGAGAAAGTTTTGAATCTTGATTAATTTGAAGTTCACAAAATACTTTGAGAACCTTGAGTGAAAGAGTGTATAGGAAGCATGAAGACAATGTGAGGAAGAAATATTCTCAATATTCGCTATGTTAGCTAGGAAAACATATGGAAGAAAATTGCCATTATTTAGACTGGTTTCAATTATCCTTACCCCACTGTTGGCTCATCTGAGATGAAGATCAAGTAAAATAATTTACCTATTTTATCAGGGCATGTCCATGTTCATACATCTGTTAAAGTCGTTTTTGTGTTAAAAAAGTGTTTTTTTAACTTACATGTATACATTTTTTTTACAATTCAGATATAATTGGTATAATTTTCCATACATTTTCATTTTATTTTAGCTTATTTGAGTATTCTGTGATCACTTCCATACATGTTTGAGATTACTTCGTCGATTTCTGATCTTCCACTGATCCCACTGACCTTTTTCAATTTGCTTGAGCCACAGAGATGTGTAAAGCATGGGGAGGAAAGTTGTAATGAGTAGCTTTGGTGAATTTGCCTGAGGTTTGTCTTTCCATCCTTCCATCTTTCCTTCCCTTCTCATTTAAATCATTACATTTCTGTTTCTTTATAGAGTAGTATTTCAAGAGCCTGTGTATGGCAATAAGTTGACATATACGGAGTAGTGAAAAATCTTATCATGCTGAATGTAGACTGCCGTAAAGTCATTATCATACTAAAATCATTTGATGAGGATATGGATTCTGTGTGTAAAATAATAAGCATAGGCTACCAGTTTTGTACCTGGCATTGTTTTGTATCGCAAATCACAGATTTTCATCATGTCCTATGAAGTATAACACTCAGTGCTATGAGTGTCTCACTCAGTATTACATTTCAATATATTTCGCTGTATTTGGACTGCAGGAAATTGGCTTTGCACTAAATTTTTTAAAGACAATGTAATCTACTATAACATTGCAATATGATTCTTCTGAAAGTCGCAAATATGGGAGCACAGATAAGGCAGTCAACGTTATTTTAGCAAAATATATTATTTTAACTGATTTTTTTTTCAAAATAATACCTTAAGGCACAACAATCAGATACATTCTGCTCGAATTTACTTCGGGAAAATAAAAACACTTTCTAAAAAATTTAAAACTACAAATTATGTTGTTAATTTTTATGTAATTAACATATTTCACATGCAGCCAAAAGCATGAAGATAAATGTTCAATGTCTCCCAAATATTATATATCTACTAGATATTATTAGTGTGTTCTTCATCTAAGATACAGGCCAAGTTCAAAATCAGAAAATGGTCAGGTCGAACTGTCACATAAGTTTAGGATTCAGTGGCTTCAATGACAGATTCTTATCCTGATTCCTGGTAAAAAGTACCAAGACTGCAGAGAACAAAACCAGTAAAAGTGATTTGCTTAAGAATCTTTTTAAGTGTAATTTTATAATAGATTATGCTATAAATATGGAAATGACATCAGGTACAGAACTGTGACTTAAGTAACTTAATATCAAAAAGTTGGACATCCTGAGTTTAGATTTCAAAAGTATTCAGGCAGATTCAATAACTTAGGTCTCTTTTTCTTTTCATTGCTTTAGACTCAGTCTTTTCTGGACTCTCACAGATCTAATCCCAATTGTTGAATCCAAAGCAGCTTAATAAAGTTCAGAGTTTAGCTTGATTGTTCAGCAGCATTTCCTTGATGAATGCAAATCAAAATGTAAGCATAAAAGCAGGTTCTGAACAAAAAAAAAATCTATCTTCGCACACTGAACAATTTTCAATGGTGCTTAAATAAGGGAAAGAAAAAAACAATTCTCACAGGCCTGGTGTCTGTAGATTAAAGAGGAGCCAATATGTGAACAGCCTGTCTTATTTTGGTCTGATTAAGATTATTTCAACACTGATCCTTTTAGATAGTGGGCTGTTCTTATGTGTCTAGTTGGGTTAGAGTGACCTCTTTCATTTAAGGAAAGGGCTTTTAGAACTGGGCTATTAGCCGTGCAGTGAAGTCATACCTGTGCCTAACTTAGGATCACGGCATCCGGAGAATCCCTTGCTGTCTGACACAAATTTTCAGGCCTGATCATGAATATGAGCTTGTGGAATTGAGAATCTTCTTTCTCCTTTTTCCATTTGGTACCTAGTGATAGCAGAGATTATTTAGACCTTAAACAAATAACCAAAAAATAGAGGGGAGAGCAGATGAAACTATCATCTCTCAACTTTTTTCCTGACAGAACAAGCCAGGCCAAGTGTGTCGCTTTCCTTATCTTCATCATCAGCTTCACTGTTTACTGGCTCTGTTTGTACTTGGTGATATTCATTATAAGACACTTGATTACCCATGTGGGAGTATACCTGCAAGCACTAGTTATCTCCAATACAATTGTTAGTCTGCTGTTTGCTTGTTAGCCATCTATTGCTTTAGAGATATCAAATGCCTGAAGTGCAAATGTGTTTCTTGTCCATGCTTCTTTTCTTGAAAAAGCAGCAGCTTGCTGCAAGAGCAGCAGCATATAGCATATATGTAGTGTGCAGCATTTATATCAAAGCACTATGTTACTCTAGTGTTGTTGCTCCTAATGGCTTTGAGCAGGGATCTGGCCAAACCTGAGTAGGTAACTGAGCACTTGAAGTGGTCCAAACACGTGATCCTCAGAGATGCTGGCAGCATAAAGCCTGGAGTTTCTACCTGATTGTCAGTATATGATGTAGAATGTATGCTCATTCCTAGGGCGATGTGCCATCATCAGCTAAGCAGTGAATGATTATTTCCAAAAACCAAGTGGTTCATACCTTCAAAACAAATAGGGATGAACACGTTCTACCAAGCTAAGGAGTAGAGAGCAAAATAGGCTGTAACAGGCAGAAAAATGATCTTCTGGCTTTTCTAGAAGTAGAATTTGTGAAATTAAAACAGAAGACTCACAGAAGTTTCTACAGTAAAAATAAAATACTGTTTTTTAAGAGTTGACACAGAATAGTCTATTCTTCATGCTTCAGCATATTTTCTTGCATGAATAGAGTTTTTAAAAAAATCAATCCATTAAAATGCGCACTTGAGCAAGAGGGGGCAGTTCATTCCAAGCTGAGATGGGCTTTTGCATCTCTGTTAATCTTGGGGGGAACTGGGAAGGGAAATAGGATGGTCCCACGTCCCCAGAGAGTCTGGGGTGGCAAATTCTAATTGGAACGTAAATAGCGTTTGTGTTATCTGAGGAGACTGGCCCCTGCTTGCTAATTGGCATGCCGAGATCATTTTGCAATGGCTGATATAGCGCCCTGGTCCATTGAACAGGAAGCTCTGCTGTTTTCACAGTTTGATAATCAATGCATCACTGCACACAATTCCTTTCAAATGTGTGTTTGTTTGTCCTGTTTGCTTAATTGAACAGCTGCAATTACTGTTACATACAGCTGAATGTTAATTCAGGGAAGAAGAGATTTTTCCTTCTTCATTATAATTGTATGTATAATTTAGAAACTTATATAACAGGAAGTATTAATTCAGTGTACAAATCCCCAAAATATTGGGGGTTCATAAGAACAGTTTCTACTTGAAAACCTGTAGAAGAATGTAGTTTTGTCTTATAAAAAAAACACTTGATTGGATGAATACAGTCCACTGTTTTCTCATAATCTCTGTGACAAACTCCAACAAGTACAAATTTGTGGTGATAAGTTCTGCTTAACCCCTCACTGCAGTACTCAGTGTATTTGATCTCTTAAGTCAATTTACAGCATGACAGTAATATTTCATTTTTTTTTTGGTAGATTTTACAAAATGTTGTTGATGCTGCTGTAGCAATACAATTAGAACGTGAGTTTGTGTTTCAGGGTGGTTATGCTGCCTACCGGTATGCCCAGCCTGCCACTGCCACTGCAGCTGCCTACAGTGACAGGTAAGCACTAATGGATTGCTAATAAATACTTGACCAGTGGAAGCTGAGGATGATTTTATCAATTTGCCTTGTTTAAGTCTCATAATTGTCTTGTTGCTCTGCAGATAACTGTGATATCTAAAGCAGGCTGTTTTATTATAATCCATGAATAGCTGTAAATTTTAGGTATTGAGAAATTGAGAATCAGGAATGAGGCATGCACATTCCCAAGCTGTAGATCATACAGTTAATGCCTGTGCCCCTTGTGCAATGTAGATAAATACACATATGGCTTCATGATGGTCTGCTACTTAGGATCATTATTTGTCTTGCAAGTATTATTTCAGTTAATTTAGAATCCAAACCTACTGAATGTTCTCAGTTCCCATTGACATTGTTTTAGTTAGTGGAAATTGAGAATGAACAGTATCCAAGCTTGAACTATCTGAGTGAAAAACCTTTCTTTTTTTTTCCTATTTGCTTCCTTCTCAAACATTTTTGGAGTGCTGAAAAAAAAATTGGAATTATGCTTCTTTTGATGTATATTTTATCCTAAAAATATAAACCACACTTGTTGGAAAAATTATCAGGAATTATATTAAAATCTGCATAAGAGAAACATGTAAAGACCTTTGTAATCTAATAAGGATGTCAATGAAACTAACTCTTCCTCTTACAAGATGAAAATTGTGGTCCTCTGGAAGTCAGTGTCTGAATTGCTATTGATTTCAATAGAAATACATTTTTGTCAAACAGCATTAGTCTTTGCAGCATGTGGACATGGTATACCATTTGCTGCTAAGAAATTGTATCTTTAATAAAATCAATGCTACCATTAATACCTTTCACATACTTGAAAAATATGTAGTCATAAAGGGAGGAATGTGTATTGCAAAAGAGAGATCTTATGATTCACTATAATAGCAAGAAGTGTGGTCACACTTCTGTATTCCTGATATAAGAAAATTTTCCCCTGAAATCAGGGAGAAAATTTCTTAAATTTTGAAATGTATTGGAAAATTACTTTAAATGCTGAATTAGACATTGTTTTTAAATGTTGCTCTTTCTTAAAGAAATCAAAGGATTAAGAAATTTCAGTGAACTTTTTCTTAGATGGAAGTGCTGTTCATGGATTCCATATTTTAGAATAAAGTACTATAGTCTGAATGTTACAGTGCTATGCATGCGTATTTGCCTTTCAAATGCTTATTATGGGTAATGAAGATACATTTCTTAGTTACGTGAATAAAACAATTTGCATGTGTGGCTGAGGCATGCTGTGTCAGACAGGTAAGCAAGTTACTTTCTATTAATTTCGGGTGAATTATACTAAAGTAGATCCTGCCGTTTGCACTCTGAGTTGTCCTATTTCTACTGAGGGTAACCTCTGAGACGAAGTGCCACTCCGTAGTTCCATTTCATTTCCACAAAGGCGTGTTGTTAGCATGGTGCAGGGCTAGGGTTATAGTGCAAAACAATGCTGGATGCTAAAAGATTAGTAAAATGAAAGGACAAAATTACAAATAGCCTACTGCGACTAGCCATTTTTGCCAGATATCGCTGAGGTGTCTCTGGGTCATTTTGTAGGGTGCTTATTCCTATGAATACATGAATTTCCAAAATATTACATAGAGAAATGGATATCAAGATGACTTTTAAATCTTTATCTATGAATTAGTGTACCTTCTCATAAAACAAAGCACATATTCTGCTATTTGTAGAGAGTAAACAGCACTAAAAGTTACCCTGACCATGAAAACAAATAAAAGATTTGCTTAAGAGGACAGATGATACAAGATCATCTGTGATAGGAGATAGTGTTCTTAAATGCCTTAAAGAAAGCTTAAGATGGTATCAATATTAATGAAGTCGTTAGCCTTAACTATTTTTTGAAAAAAAAAAAATCTAATTTGCAGATGCACTTTGTGTATAATTGGAATTGTCATAACCCGAGTTTGATGCATACTTTTAGGTATCTTAAATGAATTTTATATCTGTTTTGTTTTTAATTTAGTTTCTCTTTTTAAATATGGTTACCCCTTATGTCTGACTTGCTTCTGCCAAGTGAATATGGTATCTTGTGATAATTACAAATATTGTAATTGAACTTCCTTAATCTAGCCTAAAGCTAGAATAGAAAACAAAACAGAAACAATCTGCTCAAACCAACATTTTTTTAAATATATGAAACTATATGCAAACATGGATACCTCTGAATACTCACCACTACAATTTGTGTTAATTTTAATAACTTTTCATTGATTTTTACTTAATGTAATTTAGCAACCCTATTGTAAATCATTGCACTGTAAGTGCTGTAATAGCTCAGTACAACTACTCGTATCTGTTCTTCTTAATGTTATAATTACCTTCTGTCCTGTGATAATAGAGAAGAGTCCATATTGGATTATTTACTGCTCCTTTTCAGTGTTGATTTCAACCCCTATTTTAATTGTAAATGAAATATACTTACTGTACATTTTAAAACCATGCCCAGTAAAATGAAGTGAGGGCAAATATTACTGAGGCAGAGACATAACATGGAAAATAATGCTTTTTTATTTTCTTATTTTTTTATTTTTTGGTCACAGATCATATACTTGATGAATGGCAAGGTTCCATAATTGATAGGTCTCTTTAATTGTGCAGATGGAAAGAGCAAATCTTTAGATTGGAGACATATTTTGGTAAATTAAAAATAAAGGTTAACGGAAAGATCTGGGACTCCAGAATCAATATAGCAAGTCAATGGATAATGATCACTGTAATAGAGCTCTATTGTGAAGAAATGCAATGGTATCCGTGTTTGTCACATCTGGAAATATTGCTGGGAGTAAGCAAAGAATTGTTATATAGGAGAGAATCAGATGGTAAGGAAACAAATAAAAGCAAAATCCTAAGTATTTGTTAAGAAAAATCATGTCCTTCCTCATAAAAGTAAATGCAGACCTGCAAATATCTCCAGGTTCTTCTTAGACATACAACACTGAAAGAAAACAAAACCACCCCCCACCCCACCCCAAAAAAAGAGGTATTTTATTTTATATATGAAGCAATACAATCACTGAATACCAATTGAAAAAGTAGAATGGGAGTCTTATATTGTGTGATCTATATTAATTACTCTTAAACATTTGAGCCTCTTCGGAGAACAAGAACAAAAAAAATCACTATTCCGGGGCTTTGCCTCCCAAACCGTCTGAACTGAGCTGTTTGGAATGATAATTGTAATGACATGCAAAAGATGCTAAATCAGGTGCCAGTAAAATGCCCACTCAGCTTCTACTCAGCTTTCATGTAATGTTGTAGAAGTATTATATACATATATATATACATAGAGAGAGAGAGAGAGAGAGCTGTTAGATTTCTATCCAAGTCTGAAGTAAGAAAAACTAGCCAAGTCAACAAATTTGGTATTTATGACATAGAGCGAGTGAAAGCATGGCAGTGGGGCGTATTGTCATTTTGTCATTGCATGTTCACTTGGTGTTGCTAGTATGTCTGTAATGCTGTATTGGATTTGACAGATCCATCACATAGCTCAGTGAATGGCTTGCTTGAATTAAGCCTATGGGCAGACTTATTCACATTGATTGGCTATTGGTTTTGTGTTTTATGACTTGATTTTTGCATCTTTGATCAGCGTAAGAAAAATGTTCCTTTCTTGCATATTTTCTTTGTCAGCAATATTTATGAAAGTGTATGTGGTAGTGTAATGAAGCAAAACCCCACTTAGAGTGTATTAGCCCTACCTGAAAGGCAGCCTTTTCCCTTGTACTGCTTGCTAACCCCTTAACACTTAATAATGGTAACTGTGTGTTTATATATGTATGGCTGTGTACACATATATATATATATACACACACGCTACCCATCCATCACCCACCACAAACACACAGATGCACATGCACACACACACGTACATGCACACATATGTATGAAGGTATTGTGCTCTGAGATTAATTCTCTTTTTCTAATGCAGTGTCTGATTAAAATTTTGCTATGAAAATGGAAAGATTTCCATTGACTCTTTTGGTGTTTGGATTATAACCCTCATCACTGGAAGCTGACTATTTTTTTTAATTAATTCCTCTTTAAATAAAAAAAAAAAACAAATAACAAGCATATTCTGAAACATTTTGAATAGAACATTTTGTAGTGTAGAGTATATATATTTTTCTCTATCAGTTTGTGTTACA
Source organism: Tinamus guttatus (assembly GCF_059628265.1). NCBI lineage: Eukaryota > Metazoa > Chordata > Aves > Tinamiformes > Tinamidae > Tinamus > Tinamus guttatus. The sequence continues at coordinate 2,248,601 of NW_028288706.1, read as the reverse complement.
TGTTCTGTGGTCATACGTAGGTTTTTGTACAAAATTTAAGACAGGACATTTTGTTGTATGGAAGTTGTGTATCTTCCAGATCTGAAGTCTCACTCCCTATAAAATCCTAATAATAATTTACCTTTTTAACATATCCTCATGGAATCTTTATTTTTGTCAAAGTAGTAGTTTCTACAGATATATAATTTAACATCTTTTTTCAGTCCTCTTTGTCAAAAGTACCTGAGAGTAATACTTGATGTTTGTAGGCCACTTATCCTAAAATAGATACTAGAAACAGATTTGATTTAAGTGAAAACATGTTCATTAAAGGATCAAAAACAGAATAAAGAATAAAAATATATAAAATACAAAATGTGACCTTTCATAGATTGTGTATAGATTTGTTGAATAATGTAAACTTCAAGATATTCTGTTTTATGAATAACAATGTAACTATTACAGTTTTATTCAGATTATGTTCTCTTATTGAGGATCCTACTAATGATATATACCAAAAATTAGAGATTTGACAGCATATAAAATATCATAGCATCTTCAGTCAGAGTTTAATTTACCATTAAATAATTTCATAGAAAGATTAATATTTTAAACAGTAGTACTTCATTTATTTAATGATCATAGTTTTTAAGATTTAGGAGAAAGAATTCTGTGCACAGTTGTAGTTCCTTAAGTAACTGGTTTGGGGGAGGAAAAATAATAAGACAAAGCAATGTCTCACTTCTCTACTCGCAGCTGGAATCTTTAAACATTTTTGAAATTTGCTATACAAGCTTAGCATAGAAGATGCAGAAAAGTTCAGGGGAATTGTGGATGACAAATAAGCAAGAATCATGTAGCCAATAGTGAATACTGTCCTAATTTTGACTAATTTTACTGTCCCCAAATTTTGAGAATCCAAGAGGCTGCTTGGCATCCTGGCAGATACAAAGATGATGTTTAGTTTCTGTAGCAGTGACATTTTGTGTATATACAATGACTTTCTGCTTCAAACATTGATATGTCATCTGGTGATGCTTGATTGGTCTAGTGTATTCAGGTTATCCTGTGTGGTAGCTAAAACTTGCTTATTCCCCAATAATGCAAATAAAAATGCAAATGTTATGGAGAAGTAATCGATTTAGGCATTTGACTATTACTTTTGTATGTCTCTATGTCTATATCAAATATGTGGCAAACTAGGTGATCACTGGCAACATGCTAATATTTCATAATCCATATTCATCACCTAGATCACAGTTCGGGAAAAGACTAAGAGTAGATGACTCATGGTATAGCCATAAGTACAGTTTAGTGAAGGGATTAGGAAACTATGTTGGTGATTATGAATAAAGAGAATATAGTATAAAAGGAAAAAGTCAAAGATAAAAAATGAAATATCTGAAGATTTAAAAAAAAAAAAACTGTGAACAGGGAGTTTCATATAGAGCAATTTTAAAGGAGTTTCCTGAAATAAAAATGTACTGCATATAGTAATTTGCAATGACTGAGGCCGTGATTCACTCTAAAATATTGTAGAAATAATGCTTTGTGGGAAGACACAGGGAATCACGTTCATGTAGTAAAATACGGCAAACAATTATATGCAATAAAAATGGGCTCCCCTAGTAGGTCTAGAAAGTTATGTTGTGCGCTTGATCTTTTAATGTATCCTTCTAATATTTGGTAGCATTAACGTGTTTTTTGATACTTTGAGGGCTTGATTTACCAATGTGATAACTGCTTCACTGACTCAAAGCTGTGGTATTACCATAGTGAAAAGGGTTGGAGTTCCTTGCCCAGAATTGTGGTTAGCATCTGGTATGAGACCTCTATCATGTCAGAGATGGTGTGCTTCATATGCTGGTCCTACTTTTCCCTGCAGTTTCCAGTTGTCTTCTCTGTAACATCAAGGCATATATTTAGCATCCCCATAGGCAAGGAAACACTTGACTGTTACTGTAAAATTTGATTTGACATCCATCCTGGGGAGCATAAAGAAAAATTTGAGAGATAAGGTAGAGGAAAACTAAAGCCTAGACTTTCATATCTGGCATCCAAAAATGCTCCCATTTTCAAAGATGCTGAGTACCATTGTACCAGCTCCTTCTTGAACATAATGAGAAGTGTTAAGTGCTTAAAAAAAAAAAAATAAAATAAAATAAAATAAAATAAAATAAAATAAAATAAAATAAATAAAACAGTGACTCTATTTTGACATTTACATATCAACTTCAGTATTCTTGCTATCCTTTTGTTTCATATGTCTAGCCTACATGAGGTTATGAAATGAATTGCAGTTTGGGAGATCCTTACTTTAATATAAAAGTTCATAATAAATCAACGTGATTATGAATATATTCCACAGATGCATTTATTTCCATTTGAGAAAAAGAAAAAAAAATAATTTGATTACATTTTAAAGTAATTATCTACATAATATTTAATACTGACTTCTCCTCTATAAGAGGTTGTTGAAAGAATGCGTAACTTTAAAATGTTTATGTGTGTTGTATTTAGCAAACTGGATAAATACAGCATTAGGGAGTTATTAAAACATTGATTCCTAGTCCAGCAGACCAAAACTGTTACAGTCTGTTGGGTCAGTGCTTGTGCCTGTGACATGATAGACCATAACAGTTCCTCTGGACATGTCAGCGTCTAATTATACAGTTTTTAGTTTTCAGATCATTGACTCGATAGACCACAAAGAGGCAGATCAGAACTGCTACCTAAGTGCTTTCACTGTGACTGCTTTAAAAGTAAGAAGGAATTAAAAGCATTGTGAAAGAGGTAACAAGAAGGTGGATTAAATGTTACTAATATTGTTTGGAATGTGTTGGGTATAGTCCATATGGATTTGCCACTGCAAATTGTCACTGTGCAGGAAATGTGTTTAATGGAGGCAAGGAAGTATTAAAAAAAGGTACTTAAAATAACTATGTAGACAGAATTAATAAAGAAAGAGGAAATTAACAATCTTGTGTTTTTTTAGTTTAATTATGCCTTTTTTTTTCTGTAGCACCTCCCTTCTCAAAGAATTGCAAAGCAGTATTAGGCATTTAATTAGATATTTTCTTTGCATACTTTTGAGATTGTCAGTTGTATATGCTTCTAATACTCTAGGGACAGAGCTGTGGCAAATCAATAGTCAATAAGAAAACAACAGGAATAGATAAAGCTAGTTTACCCATGTATTTGAAAGAAAAACCTTTAGTAAAAATGTCCTGGAATCTTTCACATGCATGTGGAAGAAAAGGAAGATCTTTGTTTCAAATTTCAAATGGAAAGCATATTGATCTATAAAATCCATTTTGGCTGTTTGAATGAATTCTTAAATCAATCCCATGAACGTTTTCATAAAAATATGCCTAAAATATGCTAGAATATTCAAATGCAAATGCTAGAACTTTAAAAATAGCCTGAAACTATCAGACCTGAATCATATTGTCATTGGTTTATGCTGCTGACACTCAGTGCCTCTGAAAATTAGTCATTTAGTTCTTCAAATGAGGATTTAGATTAAGTGTATAGCATTTGTTAATCATATTAATAGAATTTGTTAATTATAGTAAAATGCCAGCAGTCTTAGAGCTGGCAACTGACATCAAGATGAATTTATGAGTTATTCAAAATTTATGAGTTATTCAAAATGTCATCTATTTGTCTAGATTTCATTTTAAAAATCTTCTCTGTTCCTCTTGCAAATAAATGCACATAATCATAATATGTATATCATACAAGTAATTTTTTTATAGTGTAAGGACTATAAAGGGACTGTAAGGACTTGGATATGTAGAGAAAGCCCACTGATACAGCAGGTAAAATCAGTTCAACCTATGCATATCTGTAAAGCACTGATTAAAACAAACAACCAAAAAAGTAAAAAGATAAAACGGAGAAGAAAATACACATAAAATTAAAATATAAGTGAAAAGGTTATAGAAATTTCCCTTTTGGTTGTGATTTAGGACATTGTCCACATTCTGGACATATTTCAGAAATAAATGTATTTTTGGGCAATGACTATGCTAAATTCTAAAATACAGAGACAGTTTGCCATAGATAATTTAATTGTGCAGTCTTTGGCCCTGACAGAGGGGTAAGAGGAGGAGAGAGATGAAGAGTTTATGTCCAAGGCACTGTTCTGAAAGAGCTGTAGCCACAGTGTTCACAGTATGGGCCTTTTTCTCCATTAATATTAAACTATACTACAAGCATCTTTCTTGATAGTTTTTTAGTTACATAGTTCAATAGAAGGGTTAAAACAGGATTTTTGTTTTTGTTTTTCCATCTGGTCTGTGAGTCTGACACAAAAATACACATTATATGAATGCATCTTCTATTGGTCACTTGATTTTTTTTTTTCCTCTAAGTAACTGGGCTAATAAAGGCATATGCCTCTGGTCTTGGGAAGACACATCCCAGAAGAGTTGGGTTTTTCTGTTTTATCGTATTTTATTCTTGAAATGTGTTTTCCACAAGTGCAAAACTGCTTTCTAGTACGCTAGTGAGTTCCTCCTACTCCTGAGGTTGTGTGACTGGAGGTAGGAAAAACCTTAATGCCTAAAACCTTACTATTTCTTGCCTTTTTGGTGTCCTCCTGTCTTTGATTATGGGTAAATCACACTGCAAAGGGCCTAAGGGTCTGTGTTGAGGGCTAAGATGACACAGATAACGGCAATAGAGAGGTGCTAATTTAATCGCTTAACCTGTTGATCAAGTTAAGGGCTTGGTTAATTGCTTGATGCAGCACATAGAGTCATTTGAGACCCTCTAGGGCATTAGAGAGACCCGCAGAGACAAATGCGGCCTTGGCCAAGGGACACCCCTGGCCTCCGCAGCCAGGCCGTGGGCTGGCCGCCCTCCTTGGGCGTGCAAGGTGAGCGCTGGTGTTCGCTGTGAGGCAGTGGTTACAGAAGCAGCTACATTCATTTCCTCTGCTGCAGGGTTTTACTCCATTCACCTTTGAGGACTGCCTCAAAATGCCAGAAATTTCTGTTAAATGTCATTTAACAAAGTGGTAGGGAAAGACGGAGGTGGGAGGTATGTTATCCTTTCACCGTGAAAGCAGAATATCTAGGCGAAAGCAGAATATCTATGTTTTCCTTTCTGTCTTGGCATCGGTAGTAGCAGTTAGATTGAACAAGCAGCTCCGTGGATGAAAATTGCCTGGTGTGTGTGTGAGAGAGAGAGAGAGACCAGTCTAAGAGTAAAGGATTATTTTCTTGATGTACATCAGGTCAACCAACTTGATGGTAGTGCTGTTGAAGCTTTATATCACTCAATAAACCATTTTTTTTCTCTTTCTAATTTCATTTTTACTTCATTTGATGTAATTTATGAGTATGACTGTAAAGTTGTTTAGTTGTTTTTTTTATCTGTTGTGATTCAAATGCTATGAGTATGATAATGTACTTGGATGTTACAGTAATGGGAATATAAAGCATTGTAATAGTAAATACAGCCTTCTTTCTGTAGTTATTATAGTAATAGCAACAAGTCTAAATTCTTTAATAGCCTTGATATTGAAATTTGGGACATTGGAGAGAAGGAGTTTGAGAAGGCTTCATAAAATGACTTTAGAGAGAGAGATTCTGAAGTTTTGTCCATACTTGAATATCAAGGAAAGTATTGGGCTAGCCCACCACCAGCTATGTTATAACTCACAATTTAAATAAATAATTAATCTTGGCAATAAAAATAAATAAATAAAAATCAAGAGGGACTTAAAAACACTGAAGCCTGAAACTTTAGATCATGGCAGGGGAGGGGAAAAATTTTTAATAATATTATGAGAAATGTGTATATGTATCTCATATTACACTTACAGACAAAATCCATTTTTAGCTCCAGATTCCTGGAGAATACAATTTGGAATAGCTCCAAGGAAGTCTGTGCTTTCATTTAATATGCATCAGTTTTGATCCATGAAATCTAGATACTGACTATGCCTGTAAATCGCGTGGTGCTCTTTAACAGAGCAAGTTAAACGATTACATATAATTCAAAACTTCCTACTGTAACGTCCATACAGTACTGCACTTGCTTTGGTCTTAATTTTCTCTGTTCTGTGGCTTTCAACTGTTGCACTTGTGGTAAGCAGAATAATTTAGTAGGTAAATTTAGCAAGCGAGGTCCAGGAATTCTGGTGTATGAATCAGTGCATAGTTTAGGGGATTATGACTTCTCTTACATTTTAATCTTCCTAGAGTTATTGTGCTTATTTTTAGGAAAGTTCTCATTCCTTAAAATCTCATTTGATCTCTGGTATGGCTTCTGTTTTATGGAGACTTGGTGTTGCCCAAAAGGTGTCTTATAACTTCTAGGAGATCTGGGTTAGATTATGTGTGTGACAATATTTTGTCCTTCATCATATGCCGTGTAAAGCGCAAATATTCCAACTTTCAGGGAGAAGAGGGGACACAGGCAACACTTGGTAATTTGCGCCCTTCATCCCCAGTGGTCCAAATATGTAGACTTCCCAAGGTACAACCGAAAAATACCAGGGCCAGTAGCAGTAGTACAGCACAGCAGGGAAATTATAATAATAGATTAATGCTCTTCTAGGTATATGTAGTAGCAGAGAGAGAGAAACACTTCTTTTTGAAGTGTGGAGGAGCTGTAGTCCAGCCTTTAAAGGGAGCATGCAAAGAAGTAGTTTGTCCTGAAGATACTTGAGATTTGTGCTTGATGGTATTGAGATCTCTTAGGTCATAACAAGGAGTATCTCAGACCCCTTTTCTGAACTTACAGCAGCTTCGCTTGAGGAAGGGATATTTTTAAGCCTATATTGATCCACATATATTTATGTATAGCAGAATATCAGAGCTTCATGTGTTGAGAAAACATCTAGTTAGTTTTCTCAATGAAGAGAAACTCCCTGCTTTCTATATGTGATGAAGCCTGAGGTTCCAATCCTGTATCAAAGTCAGCGTGAGACCAAAACCTCTCTGTCTGCTTGGAGCATTTGATGCTGTGGTGCTGAGCTTGCTGGTGTAGTGTGTATGAGGTTGGGAGACATCAAGGTAGTTGGGAAAAGTTTCCAGGAAATTCATAAACGTTCTTTAAACAGCCCTTCTGATGTACCTAATTTAATTATTCCTGAAGGAGCACGTGCGGTGCCCGTGAAGTACATCCCCCCACAACTGGAATGTCAGGTGTTACAAACCTGAAACTAACTCAGAGCGTGCAAACTAAAAATGATTCCAAAAGACCTTCAAGACTTCTTAAACATGATGTAGAAAAGATTTCCATAGAAATGAAAGCTAAAAACATTACACAGTAGTTAACAACTTGCCGATATGGTTCCACTAAATACCACATATACAGACGTAGCTAAATTTAAATTTAGTAATCATATACAGCTTCTGTAGTAGGTCAGTGAGCTTTAAAATGAATATACAGAAGTTTGGAGTTTTTTTCTGTATAACCTCAGCACAGTTACAGGTGACCTGTTAGAAGCAAGATGATAGGAGACAGTTATTCTTAAAAATGGGAGGATGCACCATTTTGGCAAGGGAGAGTACTGGCAAAATGTATTTATAAAATGTTCTGGGCCTTCTAATTAACTTATGCTGCTATAACCATGCTGAAGAAATTAGTCTATGGTGAGGAAAAAGGGTTTTGGACACCCCAGAAGGCCTAGTTTCTGTGTGTACATAACATTCGATTACATCATTTGTCATCAGTAGTGTTTTTCACTAAGTAATGTCTATCATGAAAAACCTTAGTCAGTCTTCATTTAAATTCCTATTCTTCACTTGCTTTGGTTTTGGTTTAGTATATTGTTTTCTAAATGTTGTAAATCAATGAGCTGGCTAAATTTAGAACAGGCTACTTTTAGAACAGAGGTGATGAAGTGAACCTGAAAATATATATACATATGTGTATATATATTTCTGTCCTCTCTGATGTTTGCTGCTGCAGAATATGCTTTGAGTGTAGCTGCTGGACTTTTTCTGCCCATCTTCTGTCATCCCCAAAACTTTCAAAGAGTGCTTGGATTCCAAGTGCCAGTGCCCTGTTCCATCTAAACATAAATTTTTTAGAAGCCTAATGGCTGACAATCACTCCTGAGAACGTAAGCCCTAATGTAGCTGATCAAAGATCTTGTGATCTAAGATCTTCTACAATAAGTCCAGCACAGAAAATATATATGGAATCCTCACTTTTTTCCAAGCTTCTCTGAGGAAAAGACGATAAGGGAAAAATGTTGGCAGGATGCCCTGGTCAAAGACTCTTCTAGAGCTCTTCCCCATTCTACTGTGCATGGCATTGGTCACAAGAAGGGAAGAGTGAAGGTATTCATTCATATGTAGGGTTTCTTCACATAAGTGCTTCTGTATCTTAAAAAGCCATAGGGAAGATAAGTCACGGATTCTAGTGATTAATTTTTTTTTTCTTTAATTCATTTTGATGCTGTAGTATGGGCTGTTTTCACAAGCTACCAGCATCAAGGAGGAGAGAGGGAAAGCATCTAATATTTTAGTCATGGAGAAGACTTCTGGGCAGAAGTAGCAGTGGCTACTTCTCTGCTATGTAAAGGTTCATGTCATGAGGCTCTGGGACATTCGTGCAGCTCTGTGAGGATCCTGGTCGGGTGTTAGGGGAAGCGAGGCATAAGAATTCAAGCAGTGTTGAGCGTTTTTTGAAAACTGGGGTGATATAGATCCTTCTCAAAAGTACTAAAGCACATTTAACTTTAAAGATATCTTTGCTACCATACCATGGCAAAGCTTTATAGCAGCCTTCAGTTTCCTAGTATAAATAGTGAGGGATCTGTGGGGTTAGGTGAGGTAAGCCCCTGCAGCAGTGGTTGCCACCGGGAAGTAGCCACGGAGGTGGAACCAGCTGTGGGGAAGCCCCAGAGTCCGTGGTCCTGCCCACACATTGGGGTTTGCCCCAGGTCGCTGGGTCTGCCAGAGGCTCCTGCGCTGGCAGGGCTTGCATGTACCCCAGGATGTAAATATTGGGCATGTCAGGTACGGCCAACTGTGCATTCAGATCAATGCCTGTGTCATGACCAATATATTTATCATGTGACTCTCCCAGTTGGCCTTTCTGTGTTACCCCAAACAAATAGCTACACCATGAATAAAATCCTTTGGATTTTATGTACATGTTGTTTTACATCTGAAATTTCAAACAATGAGCAGTGAAGACTTAATCTTATGTTTTAGTTCATAATATACAAATTTAATTGATTGATACAATTCTTTGTCTCTTTTTGTATAATAAAATTGGGTGTGCTTACATTTTCTGGTATTCTTTTAAACCACTAAAAACTTATTTAGTGCAATTTGAAAGTGATAATAAACAGGAAAACAACCTAAAATGCCTTGGGAAGTTCCAGCTTACCTCATTTGTGAGATTCTTTTGCACAATCAATTCACTTAGCTTTAAAGATCAATTTTAGTAGCTAGTATACTCAATGCACTTAACTATTAAAACTGATCTTTAAAGGGAGCAATCCTACATTAGGAAAGGACCAAGTTAGATTAACTGGCCTTTTCCAGGTCTGCTTTCCATGTATTTTAAGAAAAATAGTACTGTGGTGCCAATGGAGCTCAGTAGGACAACTTCTCTTGATTATGGGATTGGCCACACTAAGAAATGTTTGCTTTGGACAGCAGGTGAGACATACAGAAATCAGATCTTCCTCTGAGGCTGTGTAAGTAATACTATAGAATTCAAGTAAATAAAAAAAATCAGTCACTATAAAACATTAAAGCCATCAAACTACTAAAAAAGCACTTGAAATCATTATGAGGAATACCTAAGTAGTCAAAATAAATTATACTGTCTCATTGAGCTACAGCATCTAAACTGACTGTCCGTTTAAGGAATTAATATATTATCATTTAATTCATTTTAATTGCTATACTGAACGATATGTACTTTTTGCCTTACTTTTCAAATTGATTTATGGAATTGTGAAATATAGATTGCTTTTGCAAAATTTAAGGCAAATAGGATCTTCCTATATGAATCAAAACTGTTTATCAAGGAATGCTTATAGTAGTTTTTTCAGTAGGTACAATTTGCATTAATTTTTTTGCATTAGTTTTCTACCATTTATATGTAAAGAGAGCTGGTTTAAAAAAAAAAGTGAGATTTCAGAACAGTTTCAGCAATAAGTGATGGGAAATGTTTTTTTTTTTTTTAAAAAATACAATTTAGTGTTCTGAGTTTTCCTATAGGTAGGCCTTCCTATTATCCCCAAAGTTGATAATACCAGAGATAATATGAGTAAATGTAGTGAAAAATTATATTGCTTATGAAATACAGAATAGCTTTGTGCTTATAATGATAAGGTCATGCTCCTTCAGGTTGTTTTAATTTATACCCCTTCAGTTTTTTAAACTCATCCTAGAATCGCCATTCTAAGTGATTCTATGCAAGATAAATATCATTAGTTTGAAATTCCTGCAGCTGACAAAATAGAGAACAAAATTATCAATCTGTACATCCAATTCAGAATAGGCAAGTTAGATGAAAAATATATTTTGGTCAGTAAGTCTATTCATAATAAAATAATACAGGTGCAAAAATTTCTGATATAGGGCAGAGGCAATAATAAGCTAATGCTAGTTTTAATCTTAACCAAATTCTGTTCCTGTTCTATGGATCACAGATTCCTCTTTTTTTTTTTTTTCCCTTTCTTTCTTTCTTTTTTTTTTTCCTTCCACAGAATGTGAACTTTTAAATAACAAGGTTCACAGGTTTTTAGCAAGAATTTAAAATATCTTTAGTGTATTGCAGGTAAAGTAATAGAAAAAGATTTTATTCTCTTAGGCCTTAACCCTTCAAGGTTCTGTTACCCCCATAGATATTTGCTCCTGATCTAAACAAGTTTATGTAGGAGCTTCAGAGTAGTTGGTGCTTGACAGGATTTTGATCGTCCTGCAGAACTGACTTTTCCAGGTAGGACTTAGTACAAGCGAGACCTAGTTCCTTTTCTATAGACTCTTGCATTAAAGCTGTGCACAACCTAAAAACGCTGGTTTTCACCTTAGCAGTGCAGGCTGGAGAAGCTACCTGTAGTTTGAAGTAAAACAACACCTAAGTGTTAAAGCTTCAGGCAGGCTCTTCATTTATACTGCATAACACAGACATCATCCGCGAAGTCTATATATATCCATATAGAGGAAAAAAATTGCTAATTCTCAAACACTACCCCAAATCCTGTTTGTTTTATCTTCAGAAAATACAAAACAGGATTTGTGCCATAATGGAGCTCTCTGCTAGTATATTTAGGATTTCTCTTTTTATGTTACCTGTGAAAAAAGAGTTTTGCAAGAGAAGGTTTATACCAAAATAATGATTTCTCTAGCTTATTGTCCTAAGATTCTGCAAAAAAGTTTTGCATGTATTCGGATGGCACTATATGAGAATATACTGTGTCATATTTTTTATAAATAGCAGAAAATTAATTTTCTGTTGAAATCATATTAGAAATATAAAAAGTATTTTAAATACTCGCATTTAAGCTGTGCTAAGTAATTTGCATTTTTAAGTAGTTTTTTTTACATACTTTTCATTAGTGCCCTTTAGTGTCTATATTAGTATAAATACCGTTTGATTATTTATTAGCCTCTATAACTATATTTTAGCATGACATATCTGTGACACAAAACATGAAGCTTCCAATGCAAGAGTTTGTGCATAGTCCATATCCAAATGTCACCATTATTTCATTTAAAAGATCCCAGCATGTCTACCTCATGATCCTTATAAACTCTGTAGTACTGAAATACTTCAACACTTTTTCTTGCTACATTCATGAAAATTAAGCACCCTTACCCTACCCCATCTGTAAACATCAAGTCAATTGGCAGCTAGCACATTGCCCAGTCAGCAAGCAGTATTGTGAATTTTATCTTCTCTTGCAGAAATCAATTCGTCTTCGTTGCAGCAGATGAAATTTCTTGTAACACCTCTGCAGGTAACAATCATTGATACTTCTTGATGCATCCATCCAGGTCTCAATATCCTTTTTCACATGCTGCATTTAATCGTAAGAGAAAGCATAGGAAAGTCCATAATATAAATCTTTGGAATAGTTTCATTAATTTATAGCTTGAGCCTTTAGATTCTGCCATATAAAAGACTTCAGGTTATTTTGCTGACTTTGGTGTTTTATTTCCAGTTTAAGTATTACATGGCCTAGAAAAGTAAGGATATGTTAAACCTTTTAATAAAAACTTACTGTGCAGTACAATCAAGATTGTAACTTTAAAAAACGAAAGCACTAATGAATTAATGAAAAGAATAAAGGCTTAGATGTATGTACTACGTTGTAAGTTCTATCGTTTTAATGATTTTTTTTTTCCAACTCTTTGGGGGCAAATATTGCCCACAAGGGTACTGGAGACCCCAAAGCACTCACAAAGTCTATCCTATGGATAAGATAGTGGGAAAGAGGGTCTATGGCTTCAGAGAATCACCCTCTAGTAAGTAAAAGGTCTCAGCTGCTTTGTTACTCTACTATCGTTGTTGTAAGCATGGGTACAGAAGAATGAAGTGTGTTCTAAATATGGTATTTATTAATGGTGATTTATAAGTATATTGAATATGTCAAGGGATTTGTTGTTGCTGTTGTTTTTTGAACATAATAGTTCAAACGATCTTAGCCTTAATTCAGGTAAGGATGATGTTTGATGCTACATCAGAAATCAAAAGCCAAAGTAAATAGTAACCATTCTGGGCTATATTCTGCCAATAATGTTATGCAAAATAACAGCTGAGTTTATGGGAACTCTGTATATTTAAGGATGGAAAGGACATATAGTCTGACACAAATTGTTAATTATGGAGAGTTATATATTGGGTGGAATAAATGAGAGTTGAAGACTTTGCTCTTTATGCTATAGTAAACTACGTAAAAACAAGTAAAGAACATTACATATGAAAAAAAAGAAGACGATAATTAAAGCTGAAATCTGCTGAGTAATACTCTTTTTGCTAGCCATAGTGTTTTGAGAGATATTTTGAAAAGTTCTTCTATTACAAAACCTGATTTAACCTAACTTTTTCAGAACCCTAGATCAGTAACAGAATACATTTTGAGAAGAAAACCTGTGACCCTTTCTTGATCTCACTAGACTTGGATTTTGGTATTCATTATTTCACCTGTGCCTATAAAGAGAATGTCTTCCTTTCTCTTCCTGCTCTGCTCTGGATTGTAGTGAGCTGTGGTAGGGAGACTACTGACTTACAAATCTAGGCCATGTTAAGTAAGTATGCAGAAACGGATTTTAGTTTTTTTGCTGTTTTTGTTGTTTTTTTTTTTTAACTTACGAATTCTAGAGATAGGCATGGGGTCTTCAATATTTTTCTTGTTCTGCAGAGTTAGCCCTTCTAAAACAATACTTATTTCTATAATAAAGACATTTCTTCGGGACAGGAAGAATTTAAGTGTTCAGGACTATGTACATATGCCCTGTGTCCCTACTTCAGCATTCCAGTCAAAAATACAACATTCTTGTTTATCAGTAAATTCGGTGAACTTCACACAGAAGAAATGGGATCTCTGTGTATGTGTTTATGAAAGCATTTCAGTTTACTCTGTTGAACTGGTTCGTTAGTACAGTATCTTTGGTTAGGTATGTTTCTAACCATATGATAAACATATCAATAATAGGTGACTCTAGGTACCTTTTTTGTTGCTTGATCTAAAGGAGCAAGCTAATGAAAGCCTGTACCTTCTATTCCTTTCATACCCAAATTTTTATGCAGAATTAAAAGGACTTTTGTCTGTATAAAAAAATCACACTCTGGTCCATATTCCTGTGTGCTACAAACTGCCAAATTTAAGTTTAGTCTATCAAGCCAGTTAGTTGATTTTCAACTAATTCATTTACTGATACTTTGTGTTTTAAAACAAGCTGTATATGTGTGTATCTATATATATCTAGACACACACTAAACTCCTGCCTGTATGTTTTCAGATGCATGCAAAACAACACAATTTTATTTGCTAGTAGTGCTCCTAAACTCTATTACACTGATTCAAATGTTTGTCAGTTCAGTATACGATGGAGTTATTGCTAATATATGGCATTCTCTCTGTTTGAAATGTGAGAATATGTGTGTTTGTTTTGCCTTTTTTCTTTTTTTTTCTTTTTTTTTTTTCGGTAAAGAACTTGTGTGTTTGGATTTCAAATACTAATATAACAAGTCAACTTGGGGGTGGAATTTTAGCATTAATGGAGAGTTTGGGTGTTTTTTCTGGTAATACATACTTGTTTCTTCCTAATGCACTGCCATTCCTGTCAGGGGAGGCTTAATCCTCAGCTGCCTGACATTTTTTTTTCTTTTTATGATTTGCAAATTAAATTATCTTGAAGAAATGATTATGTGTTAATTATGGATTGTGGGTGCATATACACATTTGCATTTATCTGTGTGCATCCATTCTTCTGTGCACATTATATAAAGGAAGCATACGCCAGTATCCGATGGAGGGATCCTACCATGGGAAATTTTAAAATGTTTTGCTCTTCACTGAATTCAGTATGTTCTGAGGCTAAAAGTAATTACTCTTCAGAAAAAAAGTTATGTGCTTCTGGGCTCGATCTGTTCTGGCAAGCATGTTTAAACAGTATATAAGGAGAGCTGAACTAGAACAGAGGTAGAGAAATTATCTGAAATCTTGTTTAGGTTTGATGCTGGAATTTTAACAAGGATCTCTGAAGAATTTCCTATAGCACATCTCGGACCATGGGATTATTAGGAGGGAATTCATCCTGAGGCTTCTGACTGGTGTGGGCAATTGGCATTTTGTCCTATCAGCCTCCTTGTAATTCAAAATGAGATCTAGACTTTCTATTTTATTTATTACATAAATACAGGATAGTATTTATTTTGAAGCTTTAGCATTTTTAATGCATTTTTCAAAATAGAGCTTAATGTGTATTTTCTTTAAATCTTGTAAAAATATTTAACTCTTAAAAGATTATTTTTGGGTATCCTTTCGACGTGCATTAGTGTGTATCTACATATTATATTTGTGTGAGTGTGTGTGTGTTATAGATGTGACAGGGTCATTATTTCAGATTTATGATACTCTTATTTTCTTCCTGCAGTTTTTAACTGTTATCCAACTGCCATCTAGGAACAGAAATACCCATTGGCATTGCATGCCTGACATTATTTCCTTCCCCTCCCCAGCCGGCATGTTCATTTATGATTTGGGGGTTAAAAGAGAGAAAGAGAGGCAAGTGTACAGTATGAACTTGCATTTGAAATGAAGTGTGGTGGAAGTAGATTGAACATCTACCCAATTGTGACTGCATTTGTTTCCATTTTTGAGCAGAGTCATCCTCAGGAGGTGGGGTTTTATGCATGTGAAAGAAGCGCATTAGAGGGCTTTAGAAGTTGACAGTCCAAGATTAAATTATTGACTATCATTTGGTGAAAGATACAGTTTCCAAAAGAGATTAAACATTCTGAAAAGTTTAGTTTTTAACTCTAGGAAGAACATATCATAACAGCAGGTAAACTGAGGAAGCAAGTACTGGAGCTTGTAGTATCAAAGTGGTTTGAACAGAATGTTAGCAGTGTTTGATCAGGACCATTGCACAAATCACTGCAGTTTTCCTGTACACCATCGTTAGCCTATCAACTCTAACGCTGCCACAAATTTAATCCATGAAACAATAGTAAGACACAGGGCTACTGATTCAAAAACTAGTTAATATTGGGTACCCCAAAGTGGGTAAGATGCCTGATGCAGCCCACCTCCACGACAGTACAGAAATAATCCTATCCCTGTCTGGTACAATATCATGATCAGATTATACTCTTTGAAAGGAATTTCCAAGAAGCACATAAAATCCAAACTGCTTTAGAAAAAAAATGCTGTTTCAGAGATACTTTCATCAGTCTTTTTGAAGTACTATGTAAAGACATATGTTCCGTTGTGAGAGGTTCTTTCATTTTAGTACTGCTGCCAGTGGATTTGACTTTATTTCATGAAGCAATTTGGCTGGGAAAATAACCATTTTCTTCAAGTTGCCTTTATTATTGCATTATGCTCTTCCACTAATCAGATAAAAGCAAAGATGAAGGAGCATCTGTAAGGTCTTTGTGCTAGTATTTATTTAAGCCTGTTCTGCTTTCCCTGTGAAAAATAGCAGATGCTGAAGTTTTTGCACTAGGAAGACTAGGAAATGTTGTACTAATGCACATTATTAAACATCTTCAATAAATTTGAGTGTCCTTTATGTTGGCAGTTTACACTGCCTTTTACTGCAGCTGTAAATAGCTGTGTACGGCTTGTACGGAACTGTATTCGTTACTGCTTTTACTGCTCTTGGTAGTTACATGGTAAGATGTTCAGCCACAGGATCAGCTGATAAAAATCAGTAAACACTTTGATCGTCCTCTGTTCTTCTTTCATGGAGTTGGAATAATTCTTCTCGCTCACCCAGTGAAAACCCTGGCAGCCCTTTCTGGCATCTTTGTCATTATCTCTTTGACAGCTTGCCTGCCTCGTGCTTACAGTTCTAGGTCAGTTCGCATGGCTAGTCAAATGTGACAACATGACAAGATTAAGTAAAGCTGAGGTGCTGTGATTTGTAAATGGAGGATTTGCAATGTGAAGCTACTTTGATAACAGCAAGAGTGAATAATCTGTGTTTGCCCTCAACAAGTGCATATAAGCATGTGTGCATCTTCGGTTTTGTTTTTAATGAGGCAACTAGACATATTTTTTTCTGATAGAATGAAAATACTACACCTGGAGGGCAGTCTGTGTGGGTATGTGTATGATCGTGAACGAGTTCAGGATTTAAAAATAAAATTTAATATCTTGAGATTATCATATTACATTTCAAACATTAAACAAAAAGGGATATTATGTACTACAGATCTTTACATACAAGCATAAAAGACTAAATCTAATATGCAAGGTACATGGTATATTTAATGAACTAGATGAGAATTTATTCAAGTGTTATTGCCCCAAAAATGTAATAGTGATACTCAATAGGAGAATGCTTTACAAATTAAAGAAATATTTATTTTTCATTGAAATAGAACCATTTTTTTTAGTTGTCACCTGATACCAAGCTTCAGATTCCGTAGTGGTTTATTATTGTTGTTATTATTTTGGTATGTAGATAAAATATAACTTTCTGGTATAGAAATTAAACAGAACAATGTTCCTAGAATGCAAGTGCATTAGCTTTTTAAGCAGACATGAAATCCCCATGTGTGGGGGAAGTTCCTTTGACCACTGGGAAATGCAATTGTGAAGCTGGAGAGAGTGTTTGCCGGCCAGATCTGTCCCTGACGCCTCTGCCCAGGGCCGAGTCAGCTCCAGTTGACTTTTATGTTTCTGCAAATCAGCCAGTGCCTGTCGTATTTAATTAAATATGTTTAGCAAGATGGCAGCTCAACTTGGAATGGCTGCGAACATGTAGCAAAGCTACAAAGAAGCCACAGGCTGGAATACAGGAATAAAACTCAAACCCAGGCCTGCATGCCAGTGACTGACATTCCTGCAAAACCTGCCCCTCTGCTAGCGAGTAAATCTCATTTGGCCAAGTGCATATATGGCATCAAGGAGTAGAGAGTTTCATAGTATTCATAGGATAGCCTGTGGTCTAGTTTTGGCTCTCTGAAAACTCAGAAATATTAATGCTCTGCCAGCAGGAAATCCCTCCTGACCTTCAAAATATATAGGAGTTCAGCACTGGTGTATAACTTGAAATTTTGTTATTTGATTGCACTATGACTGTCTGTACTATATCTTCCCAAGTTATTTCCTCTACCCCATCACAAATCTGTAAACCATTATCAGCAGTGAAGAGGAAAATGATATGCAAAGGAATATTTTATGCTCTTTCCTTGCAAAATGATCTCAGTATTTGATATTATGCATTTTAAAACTCTGCATTTTAGCATTCTTAACCTTTACAATAAGGAAAATGGCTGGGAAGTATTTTTATGACTGCTTTCAGTCATTTTACTTTGTCTTAAGTAAAGCCTTATGGTAGGCTCTGTTCCTGATTGCCCTCTAAGGTATTTAGACACTTATTCCTCACTTAACTGACTGAAATGCCTGAGGTTGGTTGGTGTTAATATCCAAATTAATTGAAGGGGTTTAATTGCACATGCCTTGTTGTGAGGTTAGGCACCATTTGCAGACACCATTTTTTTTAAACAAAATTTTATTGCAGTTCTTCATAAGATCACACATATTTGGATTGCCTTTTCCATGTCACTGTCACCCGTGAAGAGCAAGAGGCGCGTCCTGCAAGAGAGCCCGTTCTGTGGTTGAGCAGTTAGGATATGAGGACCAAACTGCTCTTCAGATTCCATTTTCTGTCACCTAGTCAAGTCTGAGTCATTTGGTTGCTTCTTTGTAAAATTCAGCAATAATAATAGTCAATAAAATTATTTCAGTAATTGAAAATTATTCACACATGCAGGTTAGAAGCAGTAATTACAAAATTTAATTGTTCGGTTATAATCAAAGATAGTTAGAAATGGATTATATTGTGGAAAAGTTAGAAGGGCTTCCTAGTGATATGTGCAGTTTGCTTTTAATGTGGCAAGTAACAGGCAATCAGAACACAGTGTTATAATATTTTCCATTTTAATTTAACCTGACCACTAGCTGGGGTTCTACCACAATCTTAACTGCTTTAACTTCCTTTTCTTTATTTTTTTAAATAGCTTCATCAGTTCCTATAGTTGTTTCAGCAATACCTAGACTTTAAAAAAGAGGAAGGGGAGGGAAATGATAATGGTCAGCAAGATACAAGCACTAGATTACTAAATAAATCCATGTTTAAAATTCTCATACTTCTCAAATCACTTGAGAATATTTTCTTACATATTCTGTACTATGAGTTTTCCTTTATTTTCGTTATTGTTAAACGTTAGAGTATGTATGTTATTAAGCACTTTGCAAATTTCTCCAGTGAGAATCAGAGCTTGAGTGACTGTCCTTCCTTATATGGAATACAGCCACATTACCAAATAATTTAAATACTAAAAAGATAATTAAGTGGAGAGAAAGAATTGCTTTGCTGCTTTTTAGAAAATTCAGCAATAGCTACAGCGGCTGTTTTAAAGAGAGAGATTCAATTTAAAAGGCCTTACAAATGCTTCCTAAACAATTACCATTTTTAATTCTGTCTTCTGTTTCCACTGTGGGCAACAAATTATTGCTTATCCATACTTGTGCTGTATATATTGAAAAATAAATAAATAAAAATAAAATGGAAACTTAGCCTGAATAAAGATGAACATATCAAGATTTCCTCATTGAGCCATAGGTGAATACTTTGCAGCTCTATTTGGAGACATTAGCATTGCTTTACTGAGTTTTTCCTAAGCATATTCCAGCAAAGTGTTGGTGCAGCCATTCAGCAGTGAGTGCGCGTGTGGTAACAAAATGCTATGAACATTTTGTTTTTTCCTGTTACGGCCTGTTCCAGGCAAAGTGAAGAAAATGCTAAAGGTTAGAACTTACCCTGTTATCATTACTGGGGCATCACATAGTGCTCCTCGGATGTGTTCTGGAGGCAAGAATTTCTGAGTTCAAATAAGCATCAATAAATTGATTTAATATTCTGTAAAATACGTAAATAGTCATGCTATTCAAAATACTTTGTCATTTGCACGTCCTAAGTTTGAGTAAATTATTTAGGGTAATCATTTCCGGTGTAAATGATCACCAAATGTTTAAAATTTGCTAATTTTAATGAGAAATCAGTGTGCTGGCATCATCCCTAAGTGCTTGCACCAGCTTACCGATTTTCAGTGTGGCAATATCGTTTAAATCCTTCCTGCTATTTTCAGAATGGAAAGCAGAATCTATTCTGCTAACCTTGCGAGCTTCTAAATTTTGTGTCATGCAAGGGCGTGTTTAAAAATTAGCATTTAAAAAGAAACCTACATGCTTTAAGTTTAAGCTGACACTGTTCCTTTCCTCTGTGGAAATGAAATTTATTAATCATAATAAACCCATCATATTCTGAAGGTAGAGGTCA
This sequence comes from Tinamus guttatus, assembly GCF_059628265.1. NCBI lineage: Eukaryota > Metazoa > Chordata > Aves > Tinamiformes > Tinamidae > Tinamus > Tinamus guttatus. The sequence goes on along the minus strand of NW_028288706.1, from coordinate 2,228,613 downwards.
CCCTGAGGAGAAAAAAAAAACAGTCTATTCATCACAAAGGAATTTCAATGCATTTTTTTTTTTCCCAGATAATATCTAAATGTGGATTCTCTCCCCTTTGGAAATACGTTCTCCCATGGTTTACCTATATACATTAAGTGTATCCAGAAGGTTGTAAGGATGAGAATTTTATAATTTAATTTTATACTCTTTCTTTTGCAGTAGATATGGATAAATGCTTTTTGTATTTTATATTATTTCATATTTTATATTATGTTTGCTTTGCACACACTTGTCCTGGTGGGATTCCAAGGTCCTTTAAAAGAACAAATTAGGAGTTTTTTTTTTCTTGTTTTAACAAAAATATGAGCATTGCTAATTCAAAATAAAAATTTATATTATTGCAATAACAATATTACAATACAAGCTTCATTATGATCTTGATAGAAATGTAAAACATTCTGTTCTGGGGAGCAGTGATTTGCTTAGTTGATAGTTTTCATGTTAGGATTCCTTATTGCCCTTTCATTTCAAGGGAGAAACATCAGTTTATACAGTAGGATGAAAAAAAACCTTAATATCAACCACTGGCAAAAAGTTATCTCTGCTTTGGCAAAGGAATAATAAAAATGTATTTGGAAGTAAATACTGTGTTGCAACACTCATCTTTGTTTTTAAATTGCTTAATGTGTTGTATTTATGCATATTTTCCTCTTAGCTCTCCAGATTTCCGTAAAATATAAAACTCTTAGCAATTTGTTTTGTTACATCAGTATTAGGATTGTCGCTTCAGTCGTTCAGTGTCATCTCATACTGCTTTAATAAAGCCTGGGCGCTACCTACTTGGGCCTGTTCCCTCGCCCGTCCACATGGCCCGTGCGTTTATGGCCATCGACTTCCTTGGCACGGTTGAGCCACCTGGTTGGGTTAGCTGGCCAGGGAGGCCGCAGGAATGGGATGTGGTGAGGTGTCAAATGCAGCCCTGCAGTGGGAGATGGATCAAAATAATAAATGTGACAGTAAAGAATGCAAGATAATAGTGCCTGAAAGTCATCCTCCACGTGACTAGGAAGGGATTTATAGTATTGGGAGCTAATCCAGCTTTAATCATTTTCCCTTTTTTGGTGTTTTCTTACTCTTTGAATGAGAGTTGGCTTGAGAGAACTAAAGTTATAATGCTTTTTAAAATGGGTTTAAAGGCCTTGAAAGTGGGCACGCTGAGGAAAAATAAGGTGCCTTTTGCATTTGTAGATAGAGGAACCAGAGACACAGATGTCTATCGTGGCTGCAACTGAAGTTAAATATTTTAATCCTCCCACTATTGCAATGCTTGCATGCTAGTGTGGAGGGTTATGGACATAGGCTTTACAAAAGCGCTTCCAATCAGAGAGGCTCCCATGTGGCATCAGGGTCAAACTCTTCCACTGCCTTCTCAATTCAAATTGTCACCAAGAGGCCTTTACCCACAATAACCTCACCTGAGGAGTTTTTCCTTCCTCCTGCTTTCTCAGTGAGATCTACCTGGTTATTCTGTTGTTACCTGCTTCAGATATTTCCAAAGATAGATATTTGTGGATATGAAGAGTTTAAATGAAATTGATATACCTATTTAATCCTTTGTTCTCCATTATATCTGGAGATTATATCTGGAATTCATGTGTTTTATGTAGAGTCTCGTACATGTTTTCTTGAGTCTGACTTTAAGACCTTGAGATTAAGATGATTGCCCATCATTCTGCCTGGATATGCCCCTGGATATTAATGTATGGCTATCAGGCCTTCTTTGCCCAGATCTACATTTTGGGGTGAGAACTACAGCCCACATTCATGAATTCTGAGTACTTTCATAGCTTTCATAGATAAATTTCTTTCTACATATTAGTCTCTAATAAAAAGTTGAATGTACTGAGGCCGTATCATGGCATTCACCCATTCTTTTGGTACTTCATAGTGCAATAGCCAGATTTTGCTGTAGTATCTTTTACAGAAATATAAGTTATTCTTGGCATTTGCACAAGATTTCCTTTAAAATAGAAAGTCTGCCCAAGAAAATTAAGACAGTATTTGGATTGGGAAGCATAAAAATTTAAGAATAGTAGATGCCACAAGGTAACATATATGTATAATATATTACCTTTTTTTTTTTTTTGCATTTTAATACTAATCTAAGAAACACTGAATTTTAAACTTTTGAGATTGGGGAAAGGTGAAAGCTGCTTATTTTATTTCCTCCAGACCATCGTTGCTAAGTAGACGTTTCACAGTAAGCAAGTGGAGACATCTCCCAGTGATGTGGGCAAGCCCTGCAGTGTCTAAGAACCAGCAAAAACATGCTAGCACAAAAAATGTGTGTCTCAACATTATTGAACATTGTGAAAAGAGGAAACAAACGCGTGTTTGAAAAGAAATTTCATCCATCTTGATAACCAATACGAAAAGTTCATGATTAAAGCACGCGGGACCACGGGACAGGACTGTGTTGCTGTAGAAAAAAATGACTTCCTCTCAGTCCTCTGCTACCAGCCAACTTGCATCTTAAAGTTTGTACCGGTTGAAGTTCCCTCTACCTTTTTCCTCAAGATGTGTGCATATGTCTTCTTGCAAAGGGAAAATTATATAACCTCTGCAAATCTATGACCCTGAGATTTGCCACAGATTGAGGCGTTTATGTATCACCCCTCCCTTTTCGGTGAGAGGTTGCCTCTTGCTTTTAGGTAACATGGTTGTCCCACAAAGTGGTTTCCTAGGATTTCCTTACATAATGAATCCCTCGGACATTTGTCAACATTGGTTCAGTGGCCTGGAAAGTAAAGATTCTCTTGTCTGCAGAACTTCATGCTCCTTCCTTGCAGATTTGAGTGGATGCATGCGAATGTCTAGTTTAGAGAGTTTGGAACTTCTTCGCATTTGTATGGCGGATGTGATAGGACTGAGTGTGTCAGGGAAATATTACTTTCTCAGTTTTCCTGAAACTAATTATTTAGGATTATTTAATAAGATTCCACTTGTGGACAAGCAAGTGCCTAATTTAAAATAGGGCAACTGTCTACTTTTTGGAAAAAAAAAAAAAAAAAAAGTAAAATTGTTCTTTGTTTTTTGTATCTGGGAAATAAAATGGTTATGAAAAATGAAGTCAGTCTCGGATTACTGTCTACATAAAGTTAAAAATATTGGTTTTTAAAGAGAGATACCAAGAATGTTATTAAAAATTATTTGGGATATTGTACTAGCTCCTATGTGCAAGGTATTACAATGACTTCAATTTGTTGCATGTAATAAATAGAAGTTCTTAGTTATGGGACAATATTCAACTCTTTAAATGAAACCTCTGGATTCCTGACACGTCCATCTAATTAACGATAACGGTATTAAGACGGTGAAACAAGGTTATATATCTCAAGCTGAGGATAAGGGCTGGGCAGCAAATCAACTATGTAAAGAAGCTTTGAAGTAGTTTCAGCTATGAGGAATTGGTATGGGGCAAAATGGCAAAAATCTCATTTTCATATCACTGTCCTTGCAGGAACTTGGCCTGAAAATTCAGAGTTCATCTCTGCAAGTATCATGGCTTAGGATGACAGCGTCTCTCTCCTTTCTAAAGCCTGGGAATATGCAACACGTTGCGTGTTGCTCT